>NC_059433.1:68605985-68667921 GCF_021028975.2 Sphaerodactylus townsendi
TTCATTCATTCATTCATTCATTCATTCATTCATTCATTCATTCAACTTATATACCGTCCAACCCCCAAAGGGCTCTGGGTGGTGAACAACATAACATTCAAATACAGATGATACCAAATTATGTAGGGTGGTGAGAACCACAAAGGATTGCGAAGAGCTCCAAGCGGACCTTGATAAATTAGGTGAGTGGGCTAAGAAATGGCAAATGCAGTTCAATGTAGCAAAATGTAAAGTGATGCACATAGGGGCAAAAAATCCAAACTTCACATACACGCTACAGGGGTCAGTGCTATCAGTCACAGACCAGGAAAGGGATTTAGGCGTCTTAGTTGATAGTTCCATGGGAATGTCAACTCAATGCATGGCAGCTGTGAAAAAGGCAAACTCTATGCTGGGGATAATTAGGAAAGGAATTGAGAATAAAACTGCAAAGATTGTCATGCCCTTATATAAAGCAGTGGTGCGACCGCACTTGGAGTACTGTGTCCAGTTCTGGTCACCGCATCTCAAAAAGGATATTGAGGAGATAGAAAAAGTGCAGAGAAGGGCAACAAGGATGATTGAGGGACTGGAGCACCTTCCCTATGAGGAGAGGCTGCAGCGTTTGGGACTCTTTAGTTTGGAGAGGAGGCGGCTGAGGGGGGATATGATTGAAGTCTACAAAATTATGCATGGGGTAGAAAATGTTGACAGAGAGAAATTTTTCTCTCTTTCTCACAATACTAAAACCAGGGGGCATTCATTGAAAATGCTGGGGGGAAGAATTAGGACTAATAAAAGGAAACACTTCTTCACGCAACATGTGATTGGTGTTTGGAATATGCTGCCACAGGAGGTGGTGATGGCCACTAACCTGGATAGCTTTCAAAGGGGCTTGGACAGATTTATGGAGGAGAAGTCGATTTATGGCTACCAATCTTGATCCTCCTTGATCTGAGATTGCAAATGCCTTAACAGACCAGGTGATCAGGAGCTACAGCCGCAGAAGGCCATTGCGTTCACATCCTACATGTGAGCTCCCAAAGGCACCTGGTGGGCCACTGCGAGCAGCAGAGAGCTGGACTAGATGGACTTTGGTCTGATCCAGCTGGCTTGTTCTTATGTTCTTATGTTCTTAGATAAACATAAAATCAAATATAGGTTAATCTCTAAATAATATAAATTAAAATGCAGCAATTAATACATAACATAACAATGCCTACAACAACCCTCGTAAACCCTCCCGAGAGGAGAAAAGAAAGAGTGGGTCCAACAGATGGTAATGGACCCTAATTCCATAAAAATGGAGGGGGGGCACTTTCAGTGACTGGAAACTCCAAAAGCCCGGCGGAACAACTCCGTCTTGCAGGCCCTGTGGAAATCATCAAGATCCCGCAGGGCCCGAACAGCTGGAGGAAGAGTGTTCCACCAGGCAGGGGCCAGGGCTGTAAAGGTCCTGGCCTGGATGGAGGCCAGCCGCATAATGGAGGGGCCAGGGACTGTCAGTAGATTGACACAGAGGCCTAGTAGGGACAAATGGGGTAATGCGGTCCCGAAGGTATGAGGGTCCCAGGCCACGTAAGGCCTTAAAGGTAAGCACCCATACCTTGAAGATGATTCGGAACTCATTGCAGGTAGGCACCCTGTGAGACCACGAGGTAAAAGCATGTAACTAAGTGTAGTGCTAGTATCAAAAGCCGTTGTTATTTTCTTTCCATGTAACCCTCCCTAATAGTAAAATTCATTTATATAAAAAGCAACTGTGTATGGTTCCTTTTATGCTACGCTGCTGATATATTAAATTTATGCTAACAAAATGCAGTGGCGTAGCGCCTATGAGACAGGAGGGATGCAATGCCTCAGGCGGCGTGGCAGTGGCAGCATGGCCAGGCCGTGGAGGGTGTGTGGCAGGGGCATTCTGGGGCATGGCAGGCAGCACCACAGAAGTGGCATAGGGCACGTGCATGCCCCGGGCACAGTTTCCCCTCGCTCTGCCCCTGACAAAATGTCACTAGCTGCATGGCATTGCTGTGGCACTTTGCTATTCTTATGCTTGATACACAGTAGGTAGTTGGCTGGGATGATGCAAGCAGTGCAAAGGAGACCCATTTAAAAAATAGACAGATGCTACTGATGAGGCAATAATTATGCTGAATAGTAAAAGAGTTATCAACTAGGCTGGGAAGGGTATTTCCTGAGACACTTCCTCGCTGAACGCCCTAATTTTGCTTTGAAATAGTTTGTTTGTCACTACACCGTTTGGTCCTACTGAAAAAAGAGAGAGTTGTCTTTTCTCACAGGCTACACAGGAAATAATCCTTAGCAGATGGGGTGGGATAAGAAGTTGAGGATCCTTCTACCTCTAGCTGTGAAGTTTGAAATGCGAGGTTTGGTGTTTCCCACACTCTGGGTAACCTTAAAGCCTTAAACTGATTGACAGCCCGCTTCTGTACCTCTGAGCCTCCCTCGGGCTAACCATCAGCTGTCTTTGCATCTGTAGGAAGGGGACAGAAAATATGACCACAGCTATCCTTGCATACAGCTCAGGGAACTCTCCTGACATAACTCCAAGCACAGCATCTGAACATTTTTCAACTCCAATGATGGCCACAGAGAAAAGAAGTAGCTCTCCAACACATCTGTCAGATGTCATCCGCCATTAGGAGGGCTTTCTTTATCTTCCTTTATTCCCCTTGATGTTTAGGAGGCAGGTGAAAACTTGAAAATGGTTTCAGTTAAGAGCACTTTTAATTAATTTACTGGCCCTCCTCAATTGTGACTTTAGAATAGAATAGAATAGAATCTTTATTGGCCAAGTGTGATTGGACACACAAGGAATTTGTCTCCGGTGCATATGCTCTCAGTGTACATAAAAGAAAATACATTTGTCAAGAATCATAAGGTATAGCACTTAATGATTGTCATATAGGTCTAGTAAGCAATCATTTGGGGGTTTAAATTTGGGGGTTTCTAAAACGTATTTTATGTGTTCTATTTTATGTGTTTTGTCTGCATTGTAAGGTGCTCTGAGTTCCACATGGTAGAATGGTGGCTAATAAATGTTTTAAACCAACCAACCAACAAATAAATAGTTTTGTGTGTGTGTGTGTATTTGCCATCAAGTCACACCTGACTTATGGCGGCCTCATAGGACTTTCAAAAGAAGAGATGTTTATTTATTTCAATGTAGAAGAAGAAGAAGAAGAAGAAGAAGAAGAAGAAGAAGAGGAGGAGGAGGAGGAGGAGGAGGAGGAGGAGGAGGAGGAGTTTGGATTTATATCCCCCCTTTCTCTCCTGCAGGAGACTCAAAGGGGCTTACAATCTCGTTGCCCTTCCCCCCTCACAACAAACACCCTGTGAGGTGGGTGGGGCTGAGAGAGCTCCGAGAAGCTATGACTAGCCCAAAATCACCCAGCTGGCGTGTGTGGGAGTGTACAGGCTATAAGACACTCTTCCCATGTGGGCTCACGTATAACATCAATATTACACTAAAAACTAATAAATTCCAACTCAACAATACAACAGCACTGGTAACCAAAATGGTAAAAAGTCTGGAATCCATGCCCTATGAGGAGAGGTTCAGGGAGCTGGGTATGTTTCGTTTGGTGAAGAGAATGTTAAGAGGTGACAGGATAGCCATGTTTAGATATTTGAAGGGATGTCATGTTGGTGAGGGAGCAAGCTTGTTTTCTGCTGCTCCAGAGACTCAGACCAGGAGTCATGGGGTCAAGGTGAAGGAAAAGAGATTCCTCCTAAATATCAGGGAAAATGTCCTGACAGTAAGGGCTGTTCAACTAGTGAGATGGACTACCTCGGAGTATGTTGGACTCTCCTTCTTTGGAGGCTTTTAAAGAGAGGACACTACTGCCAGCATGCTTGCTTCTACTCTATTTTGCAAGATGTTTCTCTGTTCTCTATCTTTCCACCCATCAAAAAGATCATTAGTGTCCAAAAAAGAGATGTCTTTTGGACGATTCCGCACATGAGTAAAAAAGGTTCGACCCAGTTCCCTGAGAAGGGTACTGACCTAGGTCGAAGCCATTGTTGTTCCCCACTGCAACCAGCTTGATCCCAGCTCGGAGAGCAGAATCATCCTGTGCCTCTTCGCCGCTCCGTTCTGATTGGCTACTGTTCTGCAGCCATGTTCCGTCTATCCCCACACACATTATCAAAAAACTGCCACAGGAATGGAGGGACAAAGGTGGCGTTTTTTGATTGGCCAACTGTACACATGCCTGAAACACTCAGCTGTGATTGGCTGAATAGGGGACTCCTGACACCAGAGATTCCGCACTTTACTGGAATCGAGCTGAGTTTGAACGTGGTTCCCTGAAAAAGTAGTAGTTCCCAACTGGAGTCGGAAATTTGACCGTTACACAGGGTGAAGTTGGTACCAAACCACGTCAATCCCAGTGGTTGTGCGGAGCACTTAGGTCAAATGCAGCTCGAACTTAGGTCGATAACTCAAGTGCGGGATCGACCTTTGATTGGTTTGTAAATCATTGATCTGCTATTAGGTGGGATACATCTTGATGGCTTCCCACAATAATATCCCAGCCTTCTATATTTTGGTCTACTCTGACCAGCTATAGCTCTCAAGGGCCTGAGGTAGAGTCTTTCACATCCCCTGCTACCTGATCTTTTTTTCTTTTAATTAGAGGTGTTAAGGGTTAAAATTGGGCCCTTCTGCCTGCAGATCAAGTGTTCTACCACAGAAGAAGAGGAATTTGGTTTTAAACCCCAGTTTTCTCAAAGCAGTTTAAAACTACCTCACTCCAGAATAGATTCATTGGAGGTAGGTGGGGTTGAAAGAATTCTGAGAGAGCTGTGACTAGCCCAAGGTCATCCATCTGGCTTTGTGTGTTGGAGTGGAGAAACAAGCCTGGTGCTACAGATTAGAGAGCACTGCTTGTAACCAATACACCCTTTGCCATGGACAAACACACACACATACCCTGTTTCCCTGAATATAAGACATCCCCTGAAAATAAGACGTAGCAAAGTTTTTGTTTGGAAGCATTCCCGACGAACAGAACACAGAAAAATAAGACATCCCCTGAAAATAAGACATAGCACATCTTTGGGAGCAAAAATTAATATAAGACACTGCCTTATTTTTGGGGAAACACGGTATATACACATATACCCTGTTTCCCTGAATATAAGACATCCCCTGAAAATAAGACGTAGTTGAGGTTTTGCTGAAGTGCGAAACATAAGGCATCTCTCGAAAGTAAGTTGTAGCAAAGTTTTTGTTTGGAAGCATGCCCGACGAACAGAACACAGAAAAATAAGACATCCCCTGAAAATAAGACATAGCACATCTTTGGGAGCAAAAATTAATATAAGACACTGTCTTATTTTCGGGGAAACACGGTATGTTTGTGTGTGCGTGTGCGTGTGCGTGTGCGTGTGCGTGTGCGTGTGCGCGTGTGCGTGTGTGTGTGTGTGCATATTTTTTCATGGAGTAAGAGTCAAGCTTGAGGCTCCATATGTAGCCTGAAGAGGGACAACTGAAAACTAGAATATCTCTTCACCAGCATGAAAATTAAGTTTCTATATAGGCCCCTTCCACACACGCAAAATAATGCGTTTTCAAACCACTTTCACAACTGTTTGCAAGTGGATTTTGCCATTCCGCACAGCTTCAAAGAGCACCGAAAGCAGTTTGAAAGTGCATTATTCTGCATGTGCGGAATGAGCCATAGAGTCATAGAGTTGGAGGGTACATAGAGGCAATCTAGTCCAGCCCCCTGCTCAATGCAGGATCAGCCTAGAGAGAATCCCTGACAAGCATTCCTCCAGCCTCAGCTTGAAGACTGCCGGTGGGGTGGGGGAGCTCACCACCTCCCTAGAGGGTTTCTCTATTAGATGTGAGTCAAGGACCACCTTAGAGAGATCGACGAGATGCGATTGGACTTGGATCCAGCTGTTTGGAAACCAGATTCTTTGTCGCTGTTGCCGTGGAGATTATAGGTCTGTCCTGGCCTGTATATAGTCGAAGACTCTGTAGATTTTTTCCCTACTAATTCAGGACCTTCCAAATGTCTTCTCACTTATCCGGTACTTGCAACTCCTTCCTGCCATGTTTGACCATCCTTTTGTAGCCCAGTTGTCCAAACAGCTGACAATGCAAGTTGCGCATTTTTAGTTCGGCAAGCAATCTGCGAGATTCATTGGGCGATTCATTTTTTTCCCCCTTCAGCGAGCAAAATGCCTTGCAATACGTGATTTATCAATTTTGTTATGAATCGCAACATATCCCCAATGAGGGATATTTATTTCGAGGTGCAACGTATGCATTTTGCCACTATTGTGGGTTGCAGTCTTTAATGAACCAAAGCCTTGCCTGTGTGATAAACCTGTATCCTTTGTAAACCCCATATCAGTTTCTTTCTTTTCCTACGGTTGCTGCAAGAATTGCACCGCATGAAGGCCAAGTGTCAGAACGCAGACTTGTCATGTGTTTCAATGCATTATATAATCTATACCAAGGGTCTCTGGCCCTTTTGAACCTCTGACATGGAGTGGTGGGTGCAACTTCAATACAGCTGCCCCTGAAAATGGAGGCAACCTCACCATGTCAGGGACTGAGGTTATTTTAAAAAATCCAACCGGAACTCTTCAGCATTTCAGGAATAATCTGCAATTAACAAAAACCCTTTTACTATTAACATATTGTTTTTAAAAATAACAGCTTCCCTATGTAGGAGCAGCAGTGGCGTAGGAGGTTAAGAGCTCGTGTATCTAATCTGGAGGAACCGGGTTTGATTCCCAGCTCTGCCGCCTGTGCTGTGGACGCTTATCTGGGGAATTCAGATTAGCATGTGCACTCCCCCACACGCCAGCTGGGTGACCTTGGGCTAGTCACAGCTTCTTGGAGCTCTCTCAGCCCCACAGGGTGTTTGTTGTGAGGGGGGAAGGGCAAGGAGATTGTCAGCCCCTTTGAAGGAGAGAAAGGGGGGATATAAATCCAAACTCTTCTTCTACTCTTCTTCTATGTACAACTGCCCTAGCGTCACATGGTGAAGATCCTTGGTCCCTTCCACACATGCTGAATAATGCACTTTCAATCCACTTTCAATGCACTTTGCAACTGGGCAGAATAGCAAAATCCTCTGGCAAACAGTTGTGAAAGCGAATTGAAAGTGCATTATTCTGCATGTGCGGAAGGGGCCCTTGTGTTGCGCTGACCGGTCAGATGCCCAGCTGGGCAGAAACTCCGCTGGCTCTGCCCACTTTCTAAAAACATTTTGTGGGTGCCAGAAAAGCTGCCAGGGACTGTGGGGTGTCCACAGACGCCACATCGGGGACCCCTGAACTATTTAGATGTAGACCTGTTGAATACACACCTCGGGTTACATAAATGAAACTTATTCTTTTAGGTACTTTTTGCTATCATTTTGTTGAGTCGAGCGTTCCCTTGTCCACAAGGATGCCATGAATTTTGTCTCCAACACATTTGACAGTCTTCCCACACACTGTGTTCGACTGTGACAATGACAGGCACTGATAACCGGCTCTGTAGGGTTCAGAGCCAAGTAACGCCCATGTCTGAGGGACAGGTTGGCAATGGTTTTCCAAACCATTGCACGCACACAATTGCTGCTGATCCGAACAATTTGGCAGCCATTAAATGTTGCTAAGGGTCACCTAGCTGAATGTTATTTTTAGGACTTTAAAAAAACCCTGCAAGGCTTTGTTTACCACAGATGCAGAGGTGGGATTCAGCAGGTTCTCACCAGTTCCCGAGAGTGGGTTACTAATTATTTGTGTGTGCCGAGAGGGGGTTACTAATTGGGTCCGCTTTTCCACCTCCACGCCCTCGCCTCCCCGAGAGGCATCCTGCCTTTGAACACGAAGGTTCCATCTAACAATTGCGACTAATAATGCAACTCCCTGAACTGGGTTAATCCCTTCCAGGTACTGCAATTCATGGATTCTCAGCCTTTCGTACCTTTTATCTAACCAGTCTCTATCAAAGAACCTGCGTGTTTCACCATTGTTGTGTTCAGATTTGTGAGTTGGGGCATTTTCTATAATGTGATGATGATTTAGAAATGACCTGGTTCAAAAAAAATGAGGGGGTCATGGTGGGGTGGCTGCCCATGGGAGGGGGGCATCCAATTCAGGTTTTGCCCAGGGCTCAGGTTTGCCTAGGTATGCCTCTGCCCCCTTTGCTGAGGGGGGGGGCTGGCGAGGGAACCTGTTACTAAAATTTTTGGATCCCACCACTTCACGGATGTCTATGATTCGTGGCTGTCTTTTTAAGCCTGTGTCTGTGGACCGGAACAGCAGTGTTGCAAGGATTGGGAGGAGGAGCAGAACTCAATCTGGTCATGTGGGGATGTGCATGCACAAAAAGGCAATTTGTGATGCTCCACTGCTTAAAAGGAAGGCAGCGAAGGCATCTGCTGAACTTCCACAAGTGGGCTGACAAACAGACGAACTGTCGGTAAAAAAAACTGTCTCCTTGTTTATGACTGGAGAACAGAACATGAGCCGAATTAATGGCTGTTTAAGCATCCCGGATTCTGCATCCTTCTGATGAGCTGCTACAAAATTCTCTAAATGGTGACAGTGCATCAAAGGTGCGTTTCAATATATCTGTTCCAGGGGGGAACTGGGGATCCCCTGGAATTACGACTCATCACCAGACTTCAGAGATCAGTTCCTGGAAGAAGAAGAAGAAGAAGAAGAAGAAGAAGAAGAAGAAGAAGAAGAAGAAGAAGAAGAAGAAGAAGAAGAAGAAGAAGAAGAAGAAGAAGAAGAAGGAGGAGGAGGAGGAGGAGGAGGAGGAGTTTGGATTATATCCCCCCTTTCTCTCCTGCAGGAGACTCAAAGGGGCTGACAATCTCCTTGCCCTTCCCCCCTCACAACAAACACCCTGTGAGGTGGGTGGGGCTGAGAGAGCTCCGAGAAGCTGTGACTAGCCCAAGGTCACCCAGCTGGTGTGTGTGGGAGTGCACAGGCTAATCTGAATTCCCCAGTTAAGCCTCCACAGCTCAGGCGGCAGAGCTGGGAATCAAACCCGGTTCCTCCAGATTAGATATATGAGCTCTTAACCTCCTACACCACTGCTGCTTCTTACTGGAACTCCTTACTGTCCCACAGCTCCTTACTGACTAGAGCAGACTGGTAAAATTGGTTGGATTCCAATGTAACATCTTTAGGAGGTCATATATAGCATTCACACAGCTCTCTTCCCCCAAATGAGTTCAGCCCGTCATATTTCTCTCAATCAGGGTTTTTCAAAGATTGCTAAACTAGCAGTCTTTCTCCCCCCCAACCCTAGTTGAGGACAGTTCCTGGCTACTGAGCAAACACCAGCAGTCAGGAAATGCTTTATTTCTTTGGGCCAAACCTCTTGCTTTCATTGCTGCCATTTGTCCCTGCCAATCTGTGGGCTGCGGGAGATTCTCTGTAGATATCCCCATGGAGATTTTTTTTGCTGCCAAGAGTGGATGAATGAAGTTTGTTAGCCTAGCGATTCATGCATGTGTCACTTTTCTTTTTTTGTTTTGTTTTGAGGGGGTTGTCTGCAAAGCTACGGCCACACATACGTGTGCATAGTGCAGCTTCTCTCTTTTTAAAAATTCTGTTTATTAAATTTTCCATATTAAACAATTACATACAAAAAATTCCTTGTAGTACTTAAAAAGTCTATTAAACCTAATACATAATACTTCTCCCTACTCAGGAGTTATCTTGCAATATTTACTCAACATACCGCTATCAACTTAGACTTCAACCAATGGTCATAACAATTCTCTAAACTTAAAATCATACGTCATCGACTAGCTTAGTGTAATACATTGATTTTGCATAACTAAAATGTTCAATCATCAAGTTGTAAGGAAAAAGAGAGACAGGAGAGTTATTCCAGAATGCATCTCAAAAAAATTAATTTAAAGTACATGAAATGAAGTCCCAAAGAATTCGTTCAATAATGACCAATCTTCTTGTGTATCTTTAAGTTGCAGTTTCCCAGTCAGTAAGTCTAAGTCCATATAAGTCCAAAGTTTGATGTACCAGTCCGTTAAAGTGGGTAGCTGGGATGTCTTCCAATATTTGGCTAGCTCAATGCGGGCCGAAGATGCCATGTAAGTTAACAATTTCGAGTAACAGGTCAGTTTTTTATCCTTGTACAAACCTAAAAGATAAATCTCTGGTAACATTTCAAATTTCATTTTTAAGATTTGCTGTGTTTTCTTAGGGATTTTTCTCCAAAATTTCTGAACTTTTTTACATGACCACCATACATGAAAGAAAGAGCCTATCGCTTTGCCACATTTCCAGCATAGAGGTAGTGCAGCTTCTCTAGTCGTGTTGCAGTAGCTTCTCAGGCAGCCCCCTGAAAACAAAACAAAAAGGAAAAACAATACATACACAGAATCGCTGGGCTGAACAAACTTTATTCATCTACCTTTGACAGAGAAATAGCAAATGGATGAATCGCAAGCAGAGGAAACTTTGGTGGGGAATCTCCCCAGAGAATCTCCTGCAGTGTACAAAATGGTGGGCGCCACTGTGAAATTGACCAGAGCACCATGCAGCCAGTGGGAGGGGGAAAAGATCCATTTTGGCTCACAATGCTTGTATTCTTCTGTGCGGAGGGAACACACAAAATCCCCAAATGGATCTTTTTAATAATGTCCACAAGATTTTACATTTATTCTGCATGGAATCCACCTTGGTTTACACTGTGAGCTGCAGAAAATTTTTTTCAAACAAATGACATGTAAGCTAGTGACTAGGAGGTGTTTGCAGTTTGAGCTTGAAAACCACCAGGAACACCTTTGAAACATTTCTCACAGCCTCATATGTAAAGACTTTGCCTGTGTAACCTCTATCTGTGGGTTCTGTGGGGCAGAACTTGGAATGAGTTTGCAACCACAAATTTTAAAAACAAAATGGTTTACTGTCTTAATATAACATCAAACATCAACATTTAACATCACACTTCAAGGTCCTGTTCAGGTTGCATTTTCAAGTCCTTATATTTATAGTCTACTGATACTGCCAAGTCCAATTCTTCTTTGCAAGTGGGTTGGCTCCTGAAGACTCCAAGGGCTTGGTGAACAGGATTCAACATGATGAAGGTTTCCAGGAGAACTCTCACCCATTACAAACATAAAAAACCCTGAAACAATAAACTCCAACATTTACAACATAGCAAAAACAAACAACTACCTTCCCAGTAGTTCCCAACAACATTGCAGTTACCTTAACAAGGTGTTAAGGGCTTATACCAATCAAGGTCCGAGTCTGGTAGCCTTGTCTCCTCCAAACTACATGAGCTCTGCAGCCTCCTGCTGCTTTGAGTCTCCACCCCTTTCTGGATCAACCCATTCTGAGCATGGGGGTTACACCTGCAGTAGCCATTTTGCTAGGATTCAATGGTGGTACGTTCTGTTTACACTTAGAAACCAGAGAAGGTTCTCCTTTTCTTCCTCCAGATTCACCAGAAGCGGCTGGAGCATCCGGACCAGGAGAAGCCGAAGGGTGATTGCCCCATTCAAAGATCCCTTTGGGACACAGATGGAGATCCAGATGAAATTCCCAAGTGGAACATCACAAAATCACACAGTCCACGGGTGCAGATGGCCCAGCTGTGTGGGGTTGTCTGATCAATTCTCTTGCCATTGTCAGAGAATTCCCCACAGTATGAACCCACTCCGGTACTTTCTCTTAATTCATCAGTGAGGTCTCAAAGAGGCATTAATTAACATGGTCTATTAAAAGCAATCACCAGCTCACTTCTAACCACGGAAAAAGGGAAGCTTTAGCAGAGAGACTAATTAGCCAGCACTCATTAGCATCCTGCTAATTGCTAACCGTAGTCAAATATTTGATTCCAGCATGTGTACCTTCTTTGGGCCATATATTATGGACACACACACACACACACATATCCCTATACAAAAGGTAAAATTGGCGTCATATATAGTTTCAAGGGTTTCTAGTGTGCACACTTTAGAAGAGAAGAGTTTGGATTAATATCCCCCCTTTCTCTCCTGCAGGAGACTCAAAGGGGCTTACAATCTCCTTTCCCTTCCCCATCCACAACAAACACCCTGTGAGGTAGGTGGGGCTGAGAGAGCTCCGAGAAGCTGTGACTAGCCCAAGGTCGCCCAGCTGGCGTGTGTGGGAGTGTACAGGCTAATCTGAATTCCCCAGATAAGCCTCCACAGCTCAGGTGGCAGATACACGAGCTCTTAACCTCACACGCCACTGCTGCTCCTTTACAACATGGTTTGAACGTGCTTCTGAAACAGTTGCAGTTTTCAGCATTCAAAGCTGTTTTCCTACCACATCAATAGGACTTCTTCGTTCCATCCTCTTCCTGTAATGATTTCCCCAGTGTTAATCCCAGCAGTAGGATACCACCACATTGCCATACACATTACTTGTGGTGGCAGTAGGAAGGAGCAATAGTGTAGAAAGGTGTGTTTGTTCTGATTTTTTTCTGTTCTAGGCTAGATGTCCATCTAGTCTCCCTTCTGCATGGGCTATTAACGACACCCTGGGGACAGCGCTTTTGCTGTCCTCAGGGAGCCGTTCGCACAGGCGGCGCTGCCAAAATGCAGCATGCTTCGACCTGGACTCCCCTCCCCCTCCCCCAGGGCAGCATCATCAGGCCACCTCCAAAAACATTCCTCCTGGAGGGAGGTTTTTGGAATACAGCCGCGATTCTCGGGCGGCATCGCGCAAACGGCACCCCCGGGAATGCACTGTTTTCCCCATCCCTCTGACAGTCACCTTGTCGCCTCCGTCGCCCTGCTGGCCTCCAAAGACCCTCCCTCGCTGGTCCGACTCCTGGAGGTCGGAGGGCAGCGAGGGCGCATCTACAGAGAGGATTACAGCAACGGAGGCGACAGGAGAGGGATGGGGAAGAGGCGGGTTATCGGCGCATCGGTGTTCCGCGGCGCCTATATAGTCCTGTTCTGGGACCATCCATGCAGACTGTCCCAGCATCGTCTGGTCGGCGTAGATTACGCTGATCTAACCCCTTCCGCCAGCCGTGCGCAAGGGGCCTATAGAGATGGGGATAGGTGAGATGGGTGCCCAGTTGGCAGATCATTTGCTTGGCATGAAGAAGATCCCAGGTTCAATCCCTGGAATTTCCAGTGAGGTAAAGGTGTAGCCGAACCCCAGAAAGCCCCTTGCCAGTCTGAGTCAACAACAGCCATTTCCCCAATCCTCTAAAATGGGTTTCTGCAAGAAATGTGCATGAAGCTGGAGGGAAAGTCTAACAACGTTATTAGAAGCAGCTAAAACAATAAAAAAAATACATGCAATAACAAATAGTCGGTAGGCCACTGAGAAACAAAACCGCCCTAGGATTTGTAGAAAGAGGTAAAGGTAGAGATTTGATGCAGAGGCATAGCAAGGGGGAAATGCGCCTCGTGCACCGGGTGCATCCTGCATCCCTCGACACGCCTCCAGAACACCTCTTACCATGGCTCCCCAAAAGTGCGTCGCAGAGACCCCTATGTCCCCTTGTAGCTATGCCTGGACGATGGCACCTGCGTGATCCTAAGCATGACTCTCTGGCCTCGAGTGTGATGTAATGAATAGTAACAGATACTTCTTAAATGAGTTTATATATTATTTGTATCCTCTTGGGGGAGAGAGAGAGAGAGAAGAGAGAGGGAGAGAAGAGAGGAGAGAAAGAGAGAGAGAGAGAGAGAATGGTGAAGGAAGGGACGGACAATTGCCCCCTTCTAAGTGATCCGCTTTTCACCCCATCTCTTCAGAATATCGGGCTTAATTGAAAGGAAATGAAAAGACAAATGATATATAATTTTCTCCTACCTCTGGGATTTCAGATGTTGAAAAAGATTGCCTCGGGAGACTCTGTAATTCGCGCTTCTTCTGGGTTAAAAAGGAAAGCCCCTCTAGGAGGAACCAAGGTTTGATTAATGTACCCGCTATCTTTGACTCAAGTATTGCGGAGGATGGAAAAAATGTTTGATATTTCATTTGAATCAAAAGCATCAAGTCAAGAAAGTGCCCCCCTGACCATCTCCAGAAACGACAGCTCTCCCTCCATATAGTTTATAGACAAACACCTTGCCTGTTGCTTTCGTGAGAGGAAAGTAACCAGCTATAGTAGGCGCACTTGAGTACCACTGTTTATAACCACAAGTTTCGTGACAGTATAGTTAAATATTTCCATTAAGCCGCTTCTTGAACATAAGAAGAAGAAGAAGAGTTTGGATTTGAGAGTCCCCCCTTTCTCTCCTGCAGGAGACTCAAAGGGCCTATTAATCTCCTCGCCCTTCCCCCCTCACAACAAACACACCTGTGAGGTGGGTGGGGCTGAGAGAGCTCTAAGAAGGTGAGACTAGCCTGCTGTCACCCAGCTGGCGCAGTGTAGGAGTGCACAGGCTAATCAGAATTCCCCAGATAAGCCTCCACAGGCTCAGACGGCAGAGCCGCAAAATCAAAACCCGTTCCCTCCCTGCATCAGGGATAAACGAGCCTTTAACCTCAAATACATAAGGTAAACATGCAGCAAACAATGCAAACCCTACCTACACTCTGCAGCCATCTTTGCATTGGCAAAACCTGACGACAGAAATCAATGCCAGTGCAGCCTTTTGCACAGATATATGTGCAGCTCACGGTGGCAAAATTTGCTACGTTGGCCAAACGCTCTGATCGGGCTGGTATTCCAGTTCGGCCAGGGAATGGCGACCCTACCCAAATCTCGTTTCGGCATACAAACATAGAGAATACACTTTTATGATTACTGTGATCTGCCTTTGCAATTCCCAGATGAACAAAGGACTTAGGTAGGGTTCAGTGTCGTAGAGTCCACTCTTTCAAAGCATCCATTTTCTCCATTGGAACTGATCTCTGTAGTTTGGAGATGAACTGCAATTCTGTGCCTCCTGGTATTTATCTCACCTTAAGCTGAAGTAAGCAACAGAGCTGCCAACCGAGCCTCTGGCAGGAAAGCATTCCATAAAGTGCTGGAAAGCCCAAGCGATTCTGGGCTGTACCAATAGCAAGGGGATAGTGTCAAGATTGAGGGACAATTGTACCTCTGAATTTCTGCAAGTTGGTTAGCGAAATTGAGGTGGGATCCAGCAGGTTCTCACCAGTTCCCCGAGAGTGGGTTACTACCTGGCTTGTGTGTGCCGAGAGGGGCTTACCACTTGGGTCTGCTTTTCCGCTAGAAATTCCATTGGGTCCAAAAATCATAGAAGTCCTGTTGTTTCCTATGTGGGCTGGTTATTGGTTGTAGGAAACGGGATCATTCTCCCATATTGGGCTGTTTTAAAAACATGTTTTAGAAATATGGTAAAGTTCTTTTGTTTGCTGAAAGTATCCTTCTTTTGATTTCTAGAAACAAAATTGGCATTTGAAAGTATTAAGCATTTTACAGACAGTCAATTAGAGGAGAAGTAGTTGTTTCTGTTGTTAGTAGACAATAGGACTTGCTATCATCGCGAGTTTTAAATTATGGTCAGAAAGATACCAGCTGGAAATTAGGAACTTTTTTTTACAGTACAGTTTCTAACAGTAACAGAGAAATCATATTAATGCCCCGCCTCCCCAGAATGCCTGGCCATTCCCCCATCGCGGCCCTACACTCCAGCCCCATTGGTGTTAATACTATCATTTGAATCCCAACCACCATGGGAACCTGTTATTAAAATTCTCCTTTGGATCCCACCACTGGTTAGGACTCTCACCTGGAATATACGGGCTGTGTACAAAGTTCTGGGCACTGCAATTCAAGAAGGATATTGACAAGCTGGAACAGGTCCAGAAGAGGAACAACCAAAATGGTGTACTCGTTCTCTTGACCCTCCAAATAAACTTCTTTGCTTCTGGGAAACAGGATGCTGGGATAGATGTAATCACCGGCCTGATCTATAAGGTCATATTTGCCAGCGAGATGTAGTGTTTAAGATCAGGTAGACTCTGACCTGGAGAACTGGGTTTGATTCCCCACTCCTCCATAAGAGGGGTATATGGTCTTATCTGGTCAACAGGATTTGTTTCCACACTCCTACATTCCTCCTTCTGGGTGACCTTGGGCTAGTCAGTTGTTCTTTGGAACTCTTTCTTCAGGCTCATTCCGCACATGCAGAATAATGCACTTTCAAATTAAGCTTTCAGGTGCTCTTTGAAGCTGTGCAGCAGAATGGCAAAATCCACTTGCCTAGCTAGGAAAGTGGTTTCCACATTATTTTATGCGTGTGTGGGAGGGGCCTCAGTCCCACATAGATCACAAGGTGTTCGAGCTTCGAGAGAGGCAGGGAAAGAGGTTTGCAAGCCCTTCTGCACCTCCTTTACAGTAGAGCAAGGGGGGATATAAATCCAAACTCCCTCCTTCTCCCTCCTCCCTCCTCCCTCTTCTTCTTCTTTTTTTTCATATGAAGTTTCCCCTCTCCTTTCCCATTTGGCTAGTATCCATCAAACAGAGAACCTGGAGATCCAAAGACCTCAGGACAAAACATATATTAGATGTGAGAAAAAAAAAAGCTCACAATTGATAACTGGCTAAATCCTTTTTGGGGTCAACCCTATTATTTTAAGGATTAATCTTAAAGCTTTTCACTCAAACAATGTAGCCTACGTATGTGACTAAAAGCCCACAGAAACCCCTTCTGCAAGGTCTCCCCCGAGACGCTTCTGTGCCCTTCGGGCACATGGGTGTGTGTAGCAACCTGATCCGGGGGACTTTAAGTTTGCAATAACAATAACCTCAACGATCACTTTTCCTTTGTTATTTCCTTTCTTTTGTTGGCTCATTGTAATGAGATATGAGAAGACTAATTTGCTTTTGTGCCTAAATCAAACAGGCTGCCCTCCTATGAATAAAAAATAGGTTCACAACCAACAAATTCTCATGGGGATAAGGGTTTACTAGGGGCACATTTCCATGATATAAATACATACATTAGCATAATGTGGACTTTCAATGTGGATATTCCCTTGCTAAGACACAATGGAAAGCCAATGGAAAGGCAGAAAAGGAAACAATCTCATACCATACTAACTGTTTAGTGGGGAAAAGTGGTAGGGGAGAAAGACAAAGTGAGTACCAACTTCTTTGCTATTTGATCTGGTTGAAAGTACAAAAGTGAACAAGGACCTGGGCAAGGCCTGTAATACACATATGCGATGTTGTGTCTACAGAAGGAGCTTTAAAAGAAGAAGAGTTTGGATTTATACTCCCCACCTTTCTCTCCTGTAAGGAGAATCAAGGTGGCTTACAAGCTTCCTTTCCCTTCCTCTCCCCACAACAGACACCTTGTGAGCTAGGTGGGGCTTAGAGAGGTCCTAAAAAAACTGCACTAGCCCAAGATCACTCAGCAGGAATGTAGGAGTCTGGAAACACATCTGGTTCATCAGATAAGCCTCTGCCACTCAAGTGGAGGAGTGGGGAATAAAACCCGGTTCTCCAGATTAGAATCTACCTGTTCTTAGCCTCTATAACACATGCTGGCTCTCAGGCAGAGGCAGAGTGAGGGGAAGCTGTGTCCAGGGCGCATGCCTGCCCTGAGTCCCTGCTACACAGCACCACCCACCCTCACCCTGGAACATCCCCTCCACTTGCCTGTCAGCCACGCCTCCGCTACAGCTGCGCCTGTAAGCATCACACCCCCTGTCCTGTTAACACTACGCCACTGCACTCACGTGCAAATGGAAGAGCGTATGCATAGAAGAGCAGAGGAAGGGGTGCAGGAATGGTACAGTATATAGCCGCAAAAATAGAAGAAGGGGTTGCTATCGGCAAGGAAAGCGAGCTCAAGAAAATGGCTCCTTGAAGAGCACTACAACAGGCTCTCTTAAAATGTTTCCAGACCAGAGAATCATTTTTAAAGGGACTACATTTAAAACACTTTGAGGCTGCAAATAAAATTGGGGGGCGGGGAGACAACAATGCAGAACTCCTCAGAAGCAACATTTTGTTTTCTGCCTCAAACCATGGCTGGCTTATTCAGTGGAAAGGGCCATTGCCTACTCGCTCCACCGTCTAGATCAGACCTGACTGCACAGGGACTTAATTCGCAATGTTTCCTGGCTCCCATCCTACAGAGGGGGTTTTTACTAACGAGCTTGGGTGGCTAGATAGGGACTCTTAGGAATTTGTCACCTTTTACTCTATCATGCTGACTCTATCCATTTGATGTAGACTGGATACTCTTAGGGACTTCCTCCCTTGCTTCCTCCTCCTTCTCTGAACCTCTCCATCTTACCTTCACCATGCCTTTGTGGAGAGGATGTGTCTCCTATGCATCCGCCTCCATCCAGCTAGTTTAGAATAGATAGTGAACCTATCTCTCCACCTTTCTATCCAGAATGGAGTTCACCAATAAAGACACTTTTCATTAGATTAGAAACTACACTCTTAACTTTCTTTTGTGTCTGAAGTTCTCTCTAGCAAGCTCGGCCACGCGTGTGTGCCCAGGTAAGCTTCCCTGTGTTCAGCCTCTGTGACACTCTTGCTACTGTTCAAGGGAGACACACGCACTAGGTGTGGTCCTCCCAACAAGTCTTAATGCCTTTGACATCATCTGCTATGTAATTCCTCGGAGCTTTTCAACAGCAGAGACCCGGGATTTGTCCTTGGACCTTCTAAAAAAAAAAAGTGAATTTGAGACAAAAATTCTATTGATTGATTGATTGACATTGATTGATTGATTGATTGATTGATTGATTGATTGATTGATTGATTGATTGATTGATTGATTGATTGATTGATTGATTGATTGATTGATTGATTGATTGATTGATATTTTATTGGACTGTAGTCCACCTTTTTTTATCGGAAGATTGCCTGTGGGCAGCTTACATAAATACAAAAAATACCATACAGTGTCTTGTGTCTGCATTGTCTCTTGACACAACTGGGATGATACATTCATCAGGCCTTCCAAAAAAAGGTGTGTTACTGGGGTCTATATCCTGACAATTAAGCCCACTGAGGAAGCTGCTTCCAAACATTAACATACCCAAAGACTGATTGAGCAGCAGATACGCACTCTCAACCCCCTTGAACAACTTTCATTGAACTTTTTTTTAATCACATGTCTAGTTTTTATGTTGAAATTTTCTCTCAGACTGAATGCCTCTGCTTGATGCTTTCTCCAGTGTGCAGATTAAGAGAACGCCAAAGAATCACGGGTAGGTAAATCAAGCAAATAAGCCAACAAAATTAGCTCTTGCATTCCTAAGACGCAGGTGTGCATTACGTGATGCATGACAACCGATTCAAAAAAACTTGTCTTATATTGAGCCACGGCACTGGCTTATCAAGGTCAACGCTAAGTTCTGACTGGGAGCAGGTTTGATTCCCCACTCCTCCACACATGAGTGGTGTTCTTATCGGGTGAACTGGATTTCCTTCCCCCTTCCCCCCCATGAAGCCTCCAATGTTTCGGGGGGTAGCCATATCAAACAGTGCTTAAGGCTTACCCATGCTGGGTGCTGCTCCCCCCTACTGTAAGGTGACCAGACCAGATTTTTAAAGTGGGACACCATCTGGGGGGAGTGCCCGTGAAGGAGGGAGGCTTCTACCATGTAGTGTGTGCCTCCCCACGCTGCCGCACTGCCTTTTGGAGTGCTCCCGTGACAGGGCTGCGAAAGGGGAGTTCCCCAGAAGGCAGTGCGGCAGCTCTTCCAAAAAATCGGGACATTTTAAAAAAACCTCTGGGACACAGGACAAATTAGTCAAAAGCCGGACTGTTCCACTCAAAAGCAGGACGCCTTGGTCACACTACCCTACTGCACCTCCTTAGAGCAAGGGAGAGTAAGGCATACCCCACCCCAGTCTCCCATGTGGAAATCATGGGTGGGCCATAGCTCACCTCTGAACTCCAGGAGGCTATTTGAGCCTGGTAGCTTATAGATTGATTCAAGCCTGGCTGAGGTCAGGCTCACACTGAGCAGAAAGGTAGCCGTGGTTGAGTTCTCTAGATTTAAGGCACAGTTAGCTCCCACCCCAAGCTCCACCTGCTGACAAGAGGTCAAGTTTAGGAGACAGAGCCAACAGTTTAAAGTTAGGAGGCCTTGATGCTCAGTCTGAACTCGACCTCAGCCAGATTGAATAATTGTAATACGAACCAGTAAAGTCCAGGCAAAAGCAACTGTTCTTAGTTCTTTATTGAGCTGGCAATCTTAGTCAGATATTAGATTTACGCAGATCTGGAGCTCCAGATCTCAGCCACAGCTTTTACAGAATATCAAATCAAATTCCCCGCCAAGACAGGTGTGTAAGCAAAGCAGGTAGTCACGCACATGCAAGCAAGCAAGTAAGAGTTAACCTAAACAGCAAAATTCCCCTTCCCAGGCAGAAAGCCAGGAAACCTCTGGAGTGGAACCTCTCAAGGTCGGAACGCACACACTCACCACAACCTTACAAAAATGCTATAAACTGCAGGGTTCAGACTTTCTGTCATTCCTGGACCCCTCCTTGACATCATTTTCTGGAGTCCTCGCTACATCGTCTCCACTTGTTTATTTTCATCATCAATTTCTAAAAATTATTTTTTCGAGGGGTCAAATCTTTTGAAGCCTCGTGGACACAACATAGCAGAATCGTAGGACCCAGACTTTGAAGCAACGCAGCATCGTAATCCACAGAGACTGTTAAAAAATGGAATGATCACCAAACAGTGGTCGTGAATTGTTTTGAGAGGGGCAAGCAGGGAGTGAGGGATTGAAAACGCAGTGCCAACTTTGGGAGGGGGGGGGATTTAGCCGAAGGGCCCCGAAATGGGTATAATGTCATAGAATCCACCCCCCAAAGAAGGTTCTACTTTCTCCAGAATATCATGGGCATCTGTTGCCCCACGATGATCTGTAAATCCAGATCTCTAGGAACCTGGAAACATTGGTTCCCACCTTCAGGGAAGAAATAGGCAACCTAGTTTTCTTCTCCAAGATATCAGCTTCGTGAGTAGGCCTCAGGCAATTTTGGGAGAATAAAATCTGGGAGGTCAATTCTGCCTGCAGTTTGTCATTGCCAGCTGTTCCCATCGACGTAGAAGTTCTCAAAAGATGGGTTCGAATGAGCCATCGGGTAAAAGCGCAACCAGCAAATACTGTATAGCACTATTAACACTCTATCGTAGGTGACATCCATTATGATAATGAAAAGAAGTAGATTTGTCTGATGCAATCTACTCAATAAATTGCTGCAAGTCGAAGGCTACGGCGCGGTGGGGGGGGGTGAGCATTTGTCTTTCAAATTTACGTGTGCAGCTCTTTTCAGGCTGAGAAAGCAGCTTTCATCATCTCCATAAAATGAAAGCCCATTAAGCTAAATTGCACTAATTGGTTAATGGCACCAAAGCCCATGACTTTGTTAAGGCTACATGACTAAACAATCAAGCAAGTTGAGTTTCCGCTTCATTGAGGACTCAGTCGGTCAGCAAAAAAAGCCCTTTCCTGCATGACAATAGCTATCAGTTGCCCTTCCGGAAATCTGCACTGGTTGTGGTAACCATTCATAATACTGCCTATAATGCCACTTTCAAGTGTATCTACGTCAGAAAGACACAGACTGGTAAACCCTAGTAAAGAAGTAATTTTGGTAGATCATATATAGTACTGTTCCTTATGTAAGAGCTTACAGAAACCTCTCTACATCTCTAGATTTTAAGAAGATAAGGCTCTGTACCATATGGCCAAAGACTAATCATCATGGAGAAGGAGGAGAAGGAGGAGAAGAAGCTGATGATGAAGAAGAAGGAAGGAAGGAAGGAAGGAAGGAAGGAAGGAAGGAAGGAAGGAAGGAAGGAAGGAAGGAAGGAAGGAAGGAAGGAAGGAAGGAAGGAAGGAAGGAAGGAAGGAAGGAAGGAAGGAAGGAAGGAGGATAAGTTTGGATTTATATGTCTTTTTTTCTCAAACTCATTGACAACCTCTTTCCCTTCCTCTCCCCTACAACAGAAACCTTGTGAAGTAAGTGGCAATGAGAGATTCGGAGAAAAACTATGATTAGCCCAAGGTCACCAGCAGCAGGGTCATGCGTAGGGAGTGGGAAAAAATAAATCCAGTTCACCAAAGTCTGCTGCTGGGTTCATGTAGAAGAAAGTGGGGAATCAAACCTGGTTTTCCAGATTAGAGTCCTCTTGGTCTGTCCACTAAGCAACATGCTGGCTGGTATCTTCATATCCTTTAGCATTGAAGAAAAATAAGGTTTAGCAGATTTTCCAAAACCTTTAGGAGGTCCTGTTTGGGACAGTTTAGGGATCTTCCTCCCCGTCAACGCCTTTAAGCCACGCAGCCAGTGACGGCGGGAGGAGTAGAACTGCACCCGGGGCATGAACTGCCCGCAGGCCCCATCCCATCCATGAGACACACCCCGGCCCCACCCCAAAAATGCCCAAAAATGCTCTGCCCTTTGAAATGCCCATGGCCTCACCCCTCCATGTGATTGTAATGGTGGTGCCTAGGGCGCAGCCTCCCCAGATATTCCCATTACAGCTACGGGCCTCTGCACCAAGCCACAGCCTCTCCTTAGCTTTTGGGACACATCTTGGAAGCAGAGCTCGGAAAGCAGGAGTGCTTCTGTTTTGGCGACTCTGAGGAGTGACTGAAAAAAGTAACGTGCAGAGACAAGCTTTGGCTCCAGGATGACTTTGGTGGGTGCAATCACACAGAGGTGAAGCTATGGCCCCTTCCGCACATGCACAATTTGTTTCCAAACCACTTTCACAACTGTTTGCAAGTGGATTTTGCTATTCCGGGCATAGCTTCAAAGAGCATTTTAAGCAGCTTCTGCATTATTGTGCTGAATCAAATGGGACTTATTACAGCTTCTCATTGCAATAAGCATGGAGCTATTCCACCAGACTTGTGGCTGCAACTAGCTAAATTCCCTTTCACTTCCCCCATCTCCTTTCCCTTTTCTTCCTTTGTTTCCCTTCCCTTTCCTTCCCTTTTCCCTCTCTTTTTTCCTTTCACTCTCCTCTTCCCCACACCCAGAGTCATGTAGTGGGTAAGAACATGTGGATTCTAATATGGAGAACTGGGTTTGATTCCCCACTACTTCCCACCTGGAGTGGTGGAGGCCATCCCCATGAACTAGATATGTTTCCACACTCCTACATTCCTGCTGGGTGACTTTGGGCTAGTCACAGTTCCTTGGAACTCCCTCAGCCCCGCCTACCTGACACACAAGGTGTGTCTCTTGTGGGGAGAGGAAGCAGCAGCCGGTAAGCTGGCACCTTGAGTCTCCTTACAGGAGAGAAAGGTGGGATATAAATCCAAACTCCACTTCTTCTTTTGAATTACATATGAGTCTCTCATCAGTGGTGGTTATGCGAAAATCTCATCCCCCCCTAGGTTGATTTGAATGGCTTAGAGATGCTAACGGTATTTATTATTGCTGGTTTTAATGTTTTTATATAGACTGCTATATGTCACCCGGAGCCCATGAGGGAAAGGCAGTCTAGAAGCCAAATAAAATAAAATAGAAATAAATTGTGTGTGTATCACAGAAAAGCGTCAGGTTTTTTTTTTTTCAAATGCTATACTTTCTGCTTGCTGGTGCTCTTGGCTTCATTCTGAAGAATCAAATCAGGAGATGCTATTAACTTTTTTTTTCCTAATGAAAACCCACTCAGTAGGAAAATCGCACAATTAACGCTGTTCGCTGTAATTGTTTTAAGTTTTATTTCTATTATGTTCGAAATGAACCAGGATTAACGTTCCCAAAGATCAGCACTAATAGTGCAACCAGATTGCTTTTCATTATTTTCCCCCCCCCCTTGTCTGAATCGCTGTTTCATTTCCCCTGTGACTCCGCTAATCGAAAAAAGGTGCTGGATGATTTTGCTTACCTCGGCAAGGTTGCCCTTGTTCCATTCCGCTGACTGGCTCCGGTGAACTTATATTCCTTTTTTAAAAAAACTGCAGCACTTGATCTATACTGTCAAAATGTTATTAGTGTTTTAAACTGAAATACATCGCGACGGTAAGAATAACGTCGCTCGTTATTTGAGATAAATGGGCTTTGTCGCAAGTATAATATTCATCCTAACAAGCAATGGCAGAGATTTCACATGGGTATGCCGTCTCTTCAGAGTTTCTGCACAAGATAAGACTGAGTGAACGGATACAGTCCCCTGTTCAAAATAGAAGTTGTACAGGGAAAAGGCCAAGGACTTCACGTTTTTCTCATGAAGAAAGGCTGAAGTATTTGGCCCTTCTTAGTTGTGGAAGGATGTCCAAGAATTCATAAGTGTGGGTAAAGTGCTGCTCAAGTCACCACCCACCATGGTGAGCCTTTAGGTTTTTTCATATGGTTGCAATAACAAAGATGGCAGGCATGCCATTACTTCCCTCTGCATAACAGCCAAGTTAATTCTGGGCCAAGAAAGCATTTTGAGAGCTAGCATGGTGTAGTGGTTAAGAGCAGGTGGATTCTAATCTGGAAGAACAGGGGTTGATTCCCCACACCTCCAATCTGAGTGGCAGAGGCTTATATGGTGAACCAGATGATGTTTCCACACCTCCTATATTCCTGCTGGGTGACCTTTGCTTAGTCACAGTTCTTCAGAACTCTCTCAGCCCCCCAACCCACCCCTCAAGGTGTAGGGAGAGGAGGGGAAAGGAGCTTGTAAGCCAATCTTGATCTCTGTGGAAAGAAAGGCGAGGTATAAATCCAAACTCTTCTTCTTTGATGTTATTTTAACTATGTTAGCCGTTGGGTAGTGATGGCGGCTCAAACTGTTTTAAAATGTGATTTTTTTACCGTATATTTTAAATTGTTAGCCACCTTGGTGACCCTTGAGAGGGCAGAAATGTGGGACACAGATGATGTAAATAAATAAATAGCACTGGTAAGACCCAGGATAAGTTCTCCATTCGAACATTAAAGTTTGGATAAGTGGCCTGGGGACACCACTCACCGCCAAGCTAGCCTACCTTGCCCTTTGTATCAATTTCCTTGGCTACTTAAATTCGCCCTGTTGCCACAAATTGTTCCAGAATTATCTATTGTTGGAAGACGCAAGGCTTACCGCTGCTTTCAGAAAGCTGTACAAATATTCTGCGTCATGGCCTCAAAGAAAAGGAGCACTTCATTATCGGCTAAGCGTCCAAGCCGATAGGAAAATACTGGATGACAGATGACATTATATAATATAACATTTGGCGTTTTCCTATGCTGAACGCAGCGTTTCTGTTGTATGTGTATACCTTTTTATGCTGTGAACAGTTAAACTTGCTTTTTCAATTTTTTAAAAAAAAATGCAGACCAAAGGCTATAACATATAACAGCAAAGTAGGCTACCTTGCAAGGTTTTTGTGAGGATTATGTGGTAAAGGGGAAACCACATACACTGCTCTGAATTCCTTGAGGAATTTGGGAGAGGGGAGTCTGTACACCAGAGATCGCTCACAGACCAACCTTTCTGTTGGGGTGTGTGTTCATGTGGGGTGTGTGCTTTCATCGTGATAAATGCACGCTTGACTTGTCTTGAAAACGAATTCCATTGTCAAACATTTCCTTCCTCTGCCCCTTCTGGAAGCCTATTGTCAAGAAAAGTACTTGATGAATCAATACGAAAAAGAAGGGGGGAAATGCACATTTCCTGCCAATACTGTCGTGCAAATTCTCAACTTCTATTTCATTAAAAAAGCACCCTAATTGTCGAATAGGAAACAAACAACAGATGGTGGCAGGAGGGGAAATGAATGTAACCCAAGAAGAAAGCGAAACTATGAAAGAGATGGATCAAAACCCTTTTTACCGGTTACACGTGGATCTAATAACGGGAGGGATTTCAGCTCATTAAGTTGGGTGAGGAGAGAAATTAACAAAGGAAGAATGTGAACAGTGGGGGGGGGGAACCCACACTGCTTCGAACAACACAAGGTGCTAAACAAATAAAATAATTCCGTGACTCAGATGGTAAAACAATGCAGTGAGATGAAAGGAGATTCCAGCGCTCTGAAGGTTTATCAGAAGGAGATGCGTTCAAAGAAGAAAGGAATGAAGCTGAAATCTTAAATAATTACTCATCATCTGTCAGTGGAAGGGGGAAAGGAGAAAGGAGATCTTAGGCAGGTGTCCAATGAAGGGCCTTTGAGCAGAGAGAAAGTTTGGCTTTTGAGATTGGTCGGCCTGAGGGACAGCAGGTTGTCCCACCCCTGAGAATGACAGTAGCCACTCAGCTGCTTTGACACCTCAGCCTATGGTGAATGCCACACAGCGTAAGTATAATGGATAAAGGAACCCATATGATTTTGTTGTTATAAAGTTGTTATAAAGTTGTTATAAAGGAACCCATATGATATATGAGTAAATATCATTTCAGCTGATTGGCACGTACAGGAGGTGGTGATGGCCACTAACCTTTATAGCTTTAAAAGGGGCTTGGACAGATTTATGGAGGAGAAGTCGATTCCGACCGCGTCACCACCCTTGATCCCTCTTTGATCTGAGATTGCAAATGCCTTAACAGACCAGGTGATCGGGAGCAACAGCCGCAGAAGGCCATTGCGTTCACATCCTACATGTGAGCTCCCCAAGGCACCTGGTGGGCCACTGCGAGTAGCAGAGAGCTGGACTAGATGGACCTTGGTCTGATCCAGCTGGCTTGTTCTTATGTTCTTATGTTCTTATGTTTGCTTTTAGGTTCCATTTGTGTACAGCCCCCTTTTCCTATTATTTGAACTTTCAGGTGGTGGCTGGAAATCTCCTGCAATGAGAACTGATCTCTAAGTAACAGAGACCAACACCCTTTGATAGGTACATTCAGTGGTAGAATTCAGCAGGTTCGCACCAATTCGGCAGAACTGGTTGTTAAAATGGTGCTTGTAAACAAAGAGTTGTTAAATTACTTGAATCACATGACCGGAACCGGTTGTTAAATTATTTGAATCCCACCACTGGGTAGATGCTATGGTTTTATATGCCACTGAAGTCCCTCCCTTTCCCAAGCTCCCTAGATGCCACCCCCCAAAATCTCTAGAACAGGGGTCTGCAACCTACAGCTCTCCAGATGTTCATGGACTCCAAATCCCATCAGCCCCTGCCAGCATGGCCATCTGGAGAGCTGCAGGTTGCAGACTCCTGCTCTAGAAGCTGGAACCACCAGGATGACAAAATCTGTTAACTATGAGCTTCTGCACATTGTCCTCTCTTAACTTTGCTAGAGGACCAAATTTTCCTGTAACTAGCCTGCCCGCCTTGCAGTCTCTGCTCAGTGTCTCTGCACTATGCTCTGATCTAGTTGTACTGTTTCCAGTGCTGTTTTCACCCCGCTTTTGGAATCCAGTGCAGGCATTGGACTCTGTCCCTTGAGCCTTCCTCTTCAAGAATAGGTAATTATTGCCCTTCCCACAATGGCCTTGGACCCTTCCTCTTCAAGAATAGGTAATGATTGCCCTTCCCACAATGGCCTTGGACCCTTCCTCTTCAAGAATAGGTAATTATTGCCCTTCCCACAATGGCCTTGGACCCTTCCTCTTCAAGAATAGGTAATCATTGCCCTTCCCACAATGACCTTGGACCCTTCCTCTTCCAGAATAGGTAATTATTGCCCTTCCCACAATGACCTTGGACCCTTCCTCTTCAAGAATAGGTAATTATTGCCCTTCCCACAATGACTTACTCTAGTCCAGACCTATTCCCTCACTGCTTTCTAAATTCAAGGTCTCTTGAAATACTCTGTGTGTTTTTATTTTCCTTATGATGGTGGATTCTATGGCATTATATATCATTGAAACTCCTCCCTGCCCCCAAACCCACCCTCCTTAGACTGCACTCTCCAAATCTCAAGGTATTTTCCAGCCTGAAGCTGGCAATCGGAGTAAAAGCACCTAGTGATACATTCCTGTTATATCTGGGTGCTCAAGCTGAGCATGCCCCCTTAATTGTACGTAGAGTGTTTTTCCTTTACTATTAAATAACCAAGCCCTCCCCAGATTAGGGGGAAGGGCTTTGGGAGGGGGTAAGAAGGTACAGCTACACAATTTTCCTGCCGCCTGAGCTGTGGAGGCTTATCTGGGGAATTCAGATTAGCCTGTACACTCCCACACATGCCAGCTGGGTGACCTTGGGCTGGTCACAGCTTCTTGGAGCTCTCTCAGCCCCACCTACCTCACAGGGTGTTTGTTGTGAGGGGGGAAGGGCAAGGAGATTGTAAGGCCCTTTGAGTCTTTTGCAGGAGAGAAAGGGGGGTATAAATCGAAACTCCTTCTTTTACAAACTGAATGCTGGATGAAATACAGAAGAGGAGACTCCACTTATCGATCCCTTGTCACTCCTGGGCGGCGCCCTTGGGAAGAGGATGTATGGCCAGACCATACCAGTTAATAGCCATTGATGTTCTCATCTTCCACGAATTTATCTAGTTCTCTTCGAAACCCAGTTATGCCACATGCTCCTGAACAGAAAGGACTTTGAGATGGTGGGGGGAAAAATACGTACCCTCAATGTGTTCGATTGTTAAGAGCAACCGGCGAGAGAAAAATGGGAACCAGATAGAGAAAATGTCTCTTAAACCTCCAGTCAAATATACGGTTCCAGAGGAGAAAATAAACACAGAGCTGGCTTTAAGTGCTTCAGGAATATAATATAAAACTTAGGGGGAGGTATGACTGCGATGTAAGGCTCTTGTTATGCCTCATCCAGCCCATTTCCGACAGCATTTTGTCACAATACCTCAGCAAGAACATAATTGCCCTTGAGCTGGCAAAGAGCAGAACAGCAAGACTAATATCCTTCAAGATGTGTCATAGAGGAAGGTTAAAGAAGTGCTCTTTAATGTAGCCAAGGAGAAAAGCTTTGTAATAGATCCGCTGAAGACACTCCATCTTGGCCAGGGTGAAGAAACTGAAAGGGAAGCTATGCATAGCGAGCCAGCGTAGCATTTTGGTGCCACGTTTTTAAAAGCTGTTTCCTTCCATGGGGTTTTATGGTCAAATAAAATTCTGTTTTTATCGGAAAACAAAACTGGAAACAATTTTCATAGAAAGGAACTAGAAAACATAAAAATGCAGCCAAAGTCAAAAAAAGAGAATGTTAAATCAGAGAAAGGGGGTTGTAACAAGCCTTTATTGGCATAAAATAAACATACAAAATAAGCATACAAAATTTGCCCATTATTGCTCACAGTTATAGACACTGGTACTAAAATATATACATGGTCCTTCTGTAACTATAGAACATTCCTTCAACTAAGTTGACTCATTTAAATGTCATCGAATACTTACAGAAGCTTTTGCAGGCCACGTTGGCTATATGTGGTCATAATACATAGACATTTTCGATTAGTATCCCATCTAGACTTCAGTCTATTATTGTTAGCAGAAATTTTGCTACATTCTCACACACTGTGGGATCCATATTGTTCAAAAGCATAGGTATCTTAAAAGCATCGGTTAGATTGTTATACAGAAATGGGATAAGTGCAGATTGCGACATTCTGGTTTTTGCAAACCTTACACAATGAAAAAGGGTATGATCGAGTGTCTCCACCTGACCCATATTGCATGGACATAGCCTCCAGAGGAAGGGGGTTACAAAGAACAGGTTTGGGAAGTAAGATGGCATATCAAGAACCCAAGAAAACCCCTGCAGGATCAGACCAGTGGTCCATTTAGTCCAGCATGCTGTCTTACACAGTGACCAGCCATTTCCTGTGGAGGTCCAACAACAAGACTTTCCCCTTGATGTTGCTAGCTGGCACTAGGATTCAGAGGTCGACTGCCTCTGAATGTGGAAGTTCCATTTAGTCGGCTAGTAGCCACTGACATGGGCTATCTTCAATTAATCTGTTTAATCCCCCTTTAAAGCTGTCTATGCCTGTCCTCCATGAATATGCTGGCCCATCACTCAACCCTCCTCCTTTTGCATCCGGGCTTTGGACCAACAATGGCAGAAATTCAGTTCAACACAGAACTTTAAAAAGGGGAGGTGTCCCCTAATAGTGGCCAGGAATCATTTCGAGGGGGGGCAGTATTGAAAATGTTTTAGAAACATTTTCAATGATTTGTGGGGGAAGCGCCATAGACTTGGTGTCCTTCACAATTTTAATGTTTAAAGTCTCCTGTACTTCTGCATAAACGTTTCCCCAATTTTTCCACATGTTCGCCACATATAATACAAAGAACCATCTTGTTATCGAACCCTTGTGCACTGCAGATGATTCTGGGTAGTGTTTTAGTATGCATATTCAGCTTTCGGATCTTGTATGGATCAAGGACATATCCAAAATTTTCCTGGGGCTATGCATGGCAGCAGAATATCAGAGTTGGCAGACAAGCTCGTTTCTCCCCAGATCTTTTAATTGAACAATATTCTGTAACATTAAAAGGAACTTCAGGGTTTGCCAGAATACACTTTGAGAGTCACCACTCTACCAACTGTCTTCCCTACATTTGGGCTCTTGGAGAGGCACTCTGATTTTTCTCTTTTGTCTGTTCTCAACACAGCCTGATGCACGCAGGGAACCAGAGGAGGGTGCTAAAATTGGCTGCTGTTTCAAAAGATGGGTTGTGACCGATATCCAAGATGCTGCTTTCAGATCTTTAAAAACCGGCTCGGAGCCCAAATATTACAGGCACCTAGGGCAGTGGAGCTGATAGCGAGGAACTTCCAAAAACTTGCACCCCTCGGCAAAATCAATTAATTCACATGTGGTGCCACACCAGAAATACAGTCAGCCGATCAATTCTCTTATGTCTTGCCTGCTGTCTTGAGGGTGCTTCTTGAACTATTTTGGGAGCTTTGGAGGCTATTGATTCAGGATGGACATGTAAACAAAACCCCTGCCAGGCAGCTGAGATTTGACTATTCCCCAGTGTTTTCTGTTTCTTCAAGTGAACAGCTAAAAGGCAACTCCTATGGCCCTTGGTCAGTCATGCTAGAATTGTCTGGATCATTTTTCAGAAAGCCCTGGGACAAATTTAAGCAATGAAAAGTGGATCTATAACCTGAGCAATGTTCATTTTTTAAGCCAACACATGTAGTCACGCAATGGATAAACCAAAAACAGAGCCCCATTTCCAGTTATATTAGATTTGTGGGAAATTGTCTTTTTCTGTACAGAACTATTCTTTATGCGTGCTGTTCTTTAAAAAAATCAATGGGTGGCAATTTGCTCAGGAGAGCACACTTCAATACCGTAATTTGCCAGCTCCACCTTTTTTTGTGTGTGGTGGTGTTAAAAGTTCACTCCGCAGCTCTGCCCTGCTGGAAAGAACAGCTCATAGGAATATTTCAGCCACGCTGAGCCCAGCTGCAGTCTATTGCTTTTAGTTCCAACATCACAACAACACCTGCCCACCAAAAGAGGGTGGAAGTTATGCGTTAGCCGGCCCTGCCGCTAGGTATCCATCCCAAATGCATTTGTAGAGATAACTTTCTTGCCAAGTAGGATTGCTGGCATATATGCCATGTTGCTGGACCCAGAAGATCTATCTCTTTTTTTTTAAATTGAAGTTTATTAGTTTAAAAGCATATCACACAATCATTGTTACATATTTCAAAATGAAAAAGAAATTCTTTTTACTAAACACCAAATCCATATTCAAACATCAGAAATTTACTTCTGATGCTGAATATGGAATAGGAATAAAGAACACAGCCTGTTGAACATGGAATAAAGAATAAAGAATCAAGAACATACATCAATAATATTAAAGTGGCTTTCCCCTTCTTCTCACTGACTTTCACTTTAGAGGGAAAAGAAATACCTTATTCTATCCAGAAGATCTATCTCATTGTTCCCTCAGAGCCAGCCAGAAGCGGTAGCTAGGGAAAACGGAGCTCTGTGCAAAGTCTGGAGTTCTTTGTTGCCCCCCCATGTTCGCTTGTGTTTTTTTGTAAGCTTTTTAATGTTTTTTCAGGGTATCTTTAGGGAGACTATTCCTGATGAAACTAGATTGGTTTAGTGAAGCTTAATTCAGGGTCCAAAGTTGTGGACTCTCAAAGTGTAGCCCCTGATCTCCTATTAGCTCCTAATAAAACAATGGGGGGGATGGGCACTCCCTTTGAGAGTCCATAACTTCGGATACTCTGAACCTAACATCACCTAACTTAAGTGGAATCATCATGAAAGTCCTTCAAAAACTCCCTGAAATTTTGGTGCTGCTAGCCTAAAAACTGTGCCCCCTGCACTGAAAACCGAAAAACACTAAAAAAATACAAAAAACAAACCTGAAATTTTTGCTGCCCCCCCAGCTGTGCGGCCCGCGCAACATGTACCCCCTTCCCCCTTGTAGCTAAGCAATTCTGGAGCCAGCGTGTGGTGTAGTGGCCCTAAGATAGGTGCACTCTATTCTGGAGAGAATCGGATTTGATTCCCTGCTCTGTCACTTGAGCTGTTGAGCTGTTGAGAGTTATCTGGTGAACTAGCTTAGCTTGTACACTCCAACACATGCCAGCTAGGTGAACATGGACTAGTCACAGTTCTTTGGAGCTCTCTCAGTTTGTTGTGAGGGGGGAAAGGAAAGGAGTTTGTGGAGAGAAAGGAGCAGTGGCGTTCCTACCTAGGGACATGGGGTACCCTTTGTCCCCGGGCGCCCCCCATTTGGTCACGTGGGGGGGGCATACCGACTTTGTGGTCAGTTTGTATGTTTTTTACGTACAAAGTGTTTTTCAATGTTCCGTCTTGCGGGCGCATTTTTAAGGCTAGCGGCACCAAAATTTCGGGGTACCAATCTAGAGATTGTCCTGATGATAACATCCAAATGGGGAGGATGTTTGGGTTCAGTGGAAGCAAAGTTATGGACTCCCCAAAGGTCTTCCCCATCCCATTGTTTTCAATGGGGAGCTAACCCTGAGATGGGGGCTACCAATTTGAGGGACAATAACTTTAGTCCTCCTGAACATAACTTCACCAAACTTGTGGGTGGCATCACTAAGAATTACTACCAGATGATACCCCTGAAATTTTGGGGGATCACTAGTTAAAAAAAATGCACCCCTTACAGGCACCCCAAGAAATTTGCCCCAAAGATTCTTTTGTTTTGCAGTGACTTTGCTACATTGTAGCTAATGGGGAATTTCTGAGTGCGTGTGGTAGGCAGGGCTGCACATTTTTTTTTGAAGATAGAGGCACCAGACTTCAGGGTGGTCTCATGGAGGGCATCCTGCCACTTGCATCCAGGTTTGGAGACTTTTGCTTATGGGGTTCAATTTTGCGGCCCCCCTGGGGCTGTATTTTGTTTCCTTTGCTCCTGCACACTTGAAAAGCCTGTGGGCCGAGTTCTCCTGAGAACTCTCCAACTCCCCACTCCAGAAGCAAAGCTCACCAAGCTTGGATGCTATTATTACTACTAAGGTCTCTTGGAGCCACCTTGAAAGATCTGGTGCCTCTATCTTCAAAATGTGCGTTACGCCAGCTTACCTCCATGAAATTCCCCAGAATTGTTAGGCTCTTCAGTAAGCCAGTGGTGGGGAAAAGGTTCTACCGCATAGACTGAACAATGGAGCTATCTGTTATGCCCAGATACCTCTGTGGTAGAGGTTTCAAGCTTGGAGGAGGCACTGTGGTAGGGATGTTGCTCTGAGGTAAAGGGCATTTCCGTAGGGCTGCCGGTGCAGCCTCCAGCAAGGGACCCAGCCAAATTTGCTAAAAAATATTATTGTGTGAAGAGGAAACGCTGTGGGCACCGAAGTTGAAGGCAGGTGAACCCGACGCCCACAGCATTCACATCATACAGGCAAACTTTGTGGCAAAGTTGGCTGGTTCCTTTCAGGAGATTCATTAACAGCAGCCCCACAGGTACCAGCGCCCTGCAGAAACTCACTACCACAGTGCCTCCTGTTGAAACCTCTACCAGAGCCATTGGCATAAAGCCAATGAGAAGTTCTATTATCTATGGGAATTTTTTCCCAATTACAGAACATAACATCATGCAGGCTTGATGTATGGTAGATTCTGGGGGAATTTCTGGAAGTGTAAGGCAGTGACCACACACATTTTTGGAAGACAGTTGCATCTTCGGCAAATCAAGAGGCCTTTGCAGCAACAGCATCCAGCTTGGTGAGCTTTTAATGAGGTAGTGGGTGGCATAAATATAGTTCGGAGAGAACCCCACCCAGCTTGAAGCTTCGCAGGAGCAGGAAACGAGTTCTCAAAATTCCAAATTGAAGGCCCAGAAGCTGGAAAGGTCTCTCAAGCCTGATGCAATTAGCTGGATGTCAGTCCTGGATACCCACCTTGCCCAAGTGCCCTCATCTTCAAAATGTGCAGCCTGGGTTCAGAAATTCTCATTAGCTGCAGTGGAGCAAGCCACTGCAAAACAAAGAATCTTGGGTAAATTCAAAGGGGTGCCTGCATGGGATGTATTTTTTACAGCTTGGTGACATTGTACCTTCAGGGTATCATCTGTTAACTATCTTCTTATGATGCCGCAAGTTTGGTGACTCTTAAAGAGTTCAGGGGAAGCGATCCCCAGCGTATCTCGCAAAACGGGGTAGCCCCCATTCAGGTTAGCTCCCATTGAAAACAATGGGATTTAAACTCTCGGGTCCATGAACTTGTCGAACCAAACATCACTCAAATTTCAGCGGTATCATCAGGGACAGTCTGTCTGGATAAATTCCTGAAACCGCCGCGGCTAGTTTAAATACGCGCCTTCCCCTGCGAGCCGAACTAACAGCAATAACCCTAAATGCCCAAATTGCCGCTGGTGAGGTACTCTTGCCGCCCAAGTCAGCCGGGCGACATAAACTCGTGTTTTATTGTCCCCGTGCCAGTTTGCCTAGGTACTTCTGGAAAGGAGGGGAGGGTTATAACCCTAACTCTTTTTTCTTCTTTTTCTTCTTTCTTCTTTTCTCTCCTCCTCCTCCTGCCTCCTCCTCCTCCTCCTCCTGCCTCCTCCTCCTCCTCCTCCCTCCTCCACCTTGCCCAGCCAGTGGGCAGCCTGGAGATTTCAAAAAAAAATCCTAAAGGCACCCTGTAACCCAGCCGCAATCCTACTGATGCTGTTCACCTACCAATAAGAAAATTCAAATTGCTAGCAGGTAGGTTGGGAAATGGCTAAAAGATTTTTCAAAGTGGTTCGGCGTCTCAGGAAGGAGAACTTCTATGGCGAGAAGAGGAATTCAAGCGGCGGGATTATGCAATGGCCCTGTGAGTCTACCCTCCAAAGCAGCCATTTTTCTCCCGGGGAACTGATTTCATCCACCTGGAGCAATGGGAAACTCTGGAATAAGTTAGAAACACCATGCTACCACCTGATCTTTTAACGTGGAGTAGTTGGGACTGAACCGAGGGATCGCCTCTGTATTTAAAGCAGATGCTGAATCATTGGCCTTTTCTCGGGCACAGACGAGCGTCGCGTCGGCGAAGCTTGCGCGTCACGCCGTAAGCATCCCCACGAGACCTTTCGGATGGACTGTCCTGCTTGAAGCCAGCCGGTGGCGAAGGGCAGACGCTTCGCACAGGCTGCGCTGCTCCCAAATGCTCCTTACCTCCGGTTGCCTTCTTTCACATTGTGGAGGCCAGGGGACATGGCCCCCCTTGCCAGAGCGATGACGCTGGAGAATGAGGCCAGGGGACATGTCTCCTGGCCTGCACAATGCGACAGGAGGCGACCAGAGGTAAGGAGCATTTGGGAGGGCTGGGGGAGAAACGTCGGCTTCCACCCGGTGCCGTTCGCATGGCACCAAATGGAAGCCGGCGTTTCCAAAATACCTCGCTCCCTGAGCGAGATTCAAAAACACCATTTTGGCAGGAGCCAGGTGCCACCGCAGCGTTTTGGCAGCGGTTGCCTGTCAGCGAGCAGTCCCCGCTAAAACGCACTGTTTTACCGACCCACCAATTCTTGCAGCCCTCGCGGCGGAAAGTACCATACGAGCCGCCAGATGCCACTTTGTGACATATATGTACAGATGTTTAATCCCTACCAGTAGCAGCTTTAGGTTGAGACACTCCATTGAATGTCCTGGTGAACCAGGGACTTAGAATCCAAGAGCATCCTAGTTTGTATCTCCAAGACACAATCATACGAGGACGTGCTGGGTTTCGGTGAAATACTGGATTTAAAACTTCTTCCAAACTTGGTCTAACCAATAATCAGAAATCCCATGGAATTGACCTTGGGTCTCTATCATCATGTCTTCTGGACTTTTAACCGAAGTCACAGTTCTTTGGAACTCTCCTAGCTCCACTTCTAATTCATATAAGGTGTCTGTTGTGGGAGAGGAAGGGAACGGAATGGTAGGTCACCTTGCCAGGTCTCCTTACAGGAGAGAAAGGTGGGGCATAAATCCAAACTACTACTACTACTCATACTCCTCCGACTACTACTCTTCCTCTTCCTCTTCTTCTGTGAATCTAAGGCGATTTTGTAACCAGCCCAACTTAATAGGAGATAATCTTCCCCCTCAGTTTCCTGAAGGAAGATATTGGCCAACATGGGCTGGGCCTCAACCCGGTCCCCGTGCCAAGAGCTTTTCATTCCAAAGTATGACACCACACTTGTGTTTTTTTTGTGTGTGAAGGACAACTGATCTTTTCCAAGAGGTTAATGAAGTATTTCTTAGAGTTTTTTGCTCATTTGTACCTCTCTATAATGAAAAAAACCAAGCGTTATTATTTTTCAAAAAAAAGTCATATCAGATTGACTCATGTATTATTGCAAATTGGATCTCTCCAGACTGTTATCTTGTACACCTCATTTAGCACTGCAGTAATTGTAACCTTCTTTTGTACCTTTTTTTTTTTCCATAATACTGTATTAATGGACAATTTATTAGATATGCTCTGGTGCAAATGCCTCACACAATCCATATATCAATGCCTAATAATAAAATGGGTGAGAACAAAATTGCCACCTTTAGGAAGACGCTTGATTTCCAAATGCTCCTGCAAAGTTTATTCTTTGATAGCTCAGGCAGCTTTCCTTAGTTATCACAACCTAAATCGCCTGCCACAACCAATGGCTCCATTGATCTGGCAATCTAGTAACTGGTTGGAGAAAATTTGCCACCAGCCACCGCCAAGCGATAACGGCTCTTTCCTCACAAATCTCCTAAAATGTTGTCAAACGTTTCGTAGAAATACACGGTCTGGCTTTTCGCAGCCGGAATCACTCAAGTGCTTATGGAGTTTCCTGGCTAAAAGGCCGTGTTCCAGAAGCAGTTTTTTCTCCTGACGTTTCCAGCCAGCATTCGTGCCTGGCATCTCCAGAAGGATCTGATGGTGAAGTAAAGAGTAAGTGGAGCATATATACCTTTGGAAACGTCCAGGGTGGGAGAAAGCTGAACCATTTGCATTGGTTAACAAGTGTCAAGGGTGCAATTTAGCAAGTGTGATTTACATGTGTTGAATGGAATCCACTCATGTTAGCATATGTAAGTAACCCTGAAGTTGCATATTCAATTAGTGAGGGCATCTGCATAGTAGTTGCCTGACATTATTTGGAACGAAGCATGACTCTTGATATATTTCGGAGCATACTTCAACCAAAAAATAAGACGTGGCAAGATAAACAGAATAGAAATTTTGAAGATGTGGACAATATATGTTGGACTGGATGAAAGAAGCTCACAAAGGAGTCAACTGAGAAATAGGGGAGAAAGAGGCTACAGAGAACTTAACTTACTGCTGTTTGTAGGTGACAAAACTATGAAAGAGAAGAAGTAATGGGGGAGGAGAAAAAGGGGGAAGTATTGTTTGAAAAAGCATGTAAGAAGAAAAAATTACTATAAACTTGTAAAATTCAAATGATACAATACATTTTTTTAAAAAAAGTAGATTTGCCTGACATTTTAATCCATTTGATTGCTTCCATCTGTCTGGCATCGCCCCAGGTCTGGGTGGTGTTCGCTAACCATTGTCTTGATTTTTAGTGTTTTTAAGTTTTAAGCCAAATTTTATTCATTTTAATGGTTTCTTCCCTTTTCTATTGAAATTGTCCATGTCCTTGTGGGATTTCAATAAAGCTTCTCTGTGTAGTCCAGTGCTTCCCAACCCTTTTTTGACGTCAAGGTGGGTACCCTTGACCTGCGCTCTTCATATCTCAGGGCAAATTCTTGAGGTTCATTTCTCTGATTTTTTTTGCATTTTGTGGTTTTTTTCCGTTTTTGACCTGTAGGCGGGAGGAGGGCGCAAGCAGGGGGAGGGGAGGGCTAGCAGCGCTGACAGCCACGCATTGTTTGCCTAAATTTACATGGATTGGGGGGATTTAAAGGGAGAGCTCCGCTTTAAATCTACCCCCCCAATCCACACCGAATTTAGGCTAATAAAACAATGCTCGCTCTTCAGTGTTGTCTAAAGGGAGCCCATGAAGCTTCCAAACCCCACCCCCCTTCAAAATCCATTTGATTCCAGTGGGGGGGCAGGCGGTAGCATTGTCATGGTACCCCTGGGACGTGCTCATGGTATCCCAGGGTACCACAGAACCCTGGTTGATAATTACTGGTGTAGTCTGACATAGTGGTTATTCGAGCAGTCCAGAATGTCTGTGTTTTCAAACAACATTCTGTGTCCAGTTATCACATGTTCAGCTATTGCTGATTTTTCTGGCTGAATTAGTGTGCAATGCCTTTCGTGTTTTTTTTAAAAATAAATTCGTGTCTGGGCACTGCGTTACATTATCCTTATGTAGACTTGCCCACAGCTGCCCAGTTTGTAAAACATTTCCAGTCCCCCTCTTTTGTTCGCACTAACCCCTTTGAGACAATTCCTAGACACCATTTTCTGTTTCTCCCTGTTTTTTTTGTTGATGTGTGGAAAAATCAGGGAGTCAGCCGAATGCCTGAGTGAAGAGGACGGTCTTTGCCAGGCACTGATGTCAGCACATGTGTTTAGATGAGCAAAATCTAAATGACAGCTGGACCCTCCTTCTAGCAGGTGCCGTATGCAAATTAGGACTGAGTGCACAACATGTACCGTGTGCAAAACCTGATAAGGTGAGGGCACCTGATTGGTACCCCATTTGTATATAGATAGCACAGACAACAGAGTGATGTGTGCCTGAACACACCTGTGGTCTGGCGAAGCACTTTGTCAGTAGATAGCAATAAATAGAACTGCACTGGTGACTGTGTGTCTGTCAGTTCTTGTCTACATTGTGTCCTGCAAGGTGGTCTACTCCGAGTAAATCCACTGCTTCAACAACTGAAACTGCAAGAGAATAGGTGCCTGGCAAACCCTGGAGGGAGACCATTCCACAGTATAGGGCCCACTGTGGAGAAGGCCCTCTGATGGGGGTGAGATCGCTGAGAGGTGGGTCTCCCCTTTGACCTCAGTGCCTGGGCAGGAATATATGGGTAGACACACTCTCTCAAGGGCTCAGGAACCTTCTGACCAGGTCCCTCCTAATATCAGCAGGGACATTAGCACTCCAGGTTGCCATCCAGGTTGAGAAACTTCTGAAAGTATGAGGATGAAGCCAGGGAGTGAGACAGGGACATCAGCAAAGTACAATGTCATAATCCACCCTCCAGAGCCTCCTACGCCTGCAAGGGAATTGCAATTCTGGGGGATCCTCAGGTCTCACCTAGAGTAGATCCCAAGGTCCAATCTGGACATCGGCATCCCTATATGTACTAGAGCATCTGTATGGTGAAGGTTCCAAATTCACTCCTCAGCATCACCCACTGAAAGGGTCATGGACAAGGTGATGTGAAGGATCTCCCTCCACCTGACATCGTGGAGAGCCAGTATGGCTCAGTGGAAGAGCAAAGGGTCCCACGTTCAACTCTCTGTATCACTCAGTCAGCTGGATCTGCTAGTAAGTCATGTAAAAGACCTCTGCTTAGAGAGCTGCCACCAGTTTGAGTAGGCAGTACTGTCCTTGATGGACCAGATGTCTGATTCAATATAAGGCAACTTCACGTATGGTCTACTCTACCAATGTATTACCAATGGTACAAGGTCTGGAATCCATGCCCTATGAGGAGAGACTTAGGGAGCTGGGAATGTTTAGTTTGGTGAAGAGAAGGTTTAGAGATGACATGATATCCATATTTATATATTGGAAGGGATGTCACGTTGGTGAGGGAGCAAGCTTGTTTTCTGCTGCTCCACAGACTAGGGATGTGTGGAGCAATGGCTTCAAGGCAAAGGAAAACAGATTCCACCTAAACATTAGGAGCAGCAGTGGTGCAGGAGGTTAAGAGCTCGTGTATCTAATCTGGAGGAACCGGGTTTGATTCCCAGCTCTGCCACCTGAGCTGTGGAGGCTTATCTGGGGAATTCAGATTAGCCTGTACACTCAGACTCTATATATAACTGATAGACTCGCCTTCCAGGTTAAGAAAATACCATCAGAAAAATATGAAGAAATCTGGCTTCCCTGGACAACATATCAATCTAGAATGCATGATATCACTATAACTCCAGTAAAATTTTGAAGCAAAAAGCTTAGTATGCTAAGCAAATTACCACTGTTTCTGTTATATATATAGTACAAAAAGTAAATAATAAATTGAAATAGGTAAGAAGGGTTAGATTATATTATTGGAAACGGAGAAATGAGTCGTTCAGAAAGATGAAATATCTTATAGATAACAGGGGAAGTCAAGGGTGAAGGGTGGTAAGTAGGGGAGGGTAGGAGTGGGAGGGAATGAGAACTAGAAACAAAGGAGTAATATTGAGTTATACTAAAGCAATTGGTAGTTCTTTTTTTATTATACACTGTACAACTCTGATGTAAGATTGTAGATAAAAGTGATATATTATTGTATTTATATGGGAAATTCTAATAAAGATTTACAAAAAAAAAGATTACCCTGTACACTCCCACACACGCCAGCTGGGCGACCTTGGGCTAGTCACAGCTTCTCGGAGCTCTCTCAGCCCCACCTACCTCACAGGGTGTTTGTTGTGAGGGGGGAAGGGCAAGGAGATTGTAAGACCCTTTGAGTCTCCTGCAGGAGAGAAAGGGGGGATATAAATCCAAACTCTTCTTCTTCTCTTCTTCCTAACAGTAAGGGCTGTTCGACAGTGGAATGCACTACCTCAGAGTGTGGTGGGGTCTCCTTGTTTAGATGTTTTTAAAGAGAGGCTGGATGGCCATCTGTCAGGAGTGCTTTGATGGTGTGTTCCTGCATTGCTGGGGGTTGGACTTGATGGCCCTGGTGGTCACTTCCAACTCTATGATTCTATGATTATTTAACATTCTCTTAAGGGAGAAGGTTATAGGAAAGCACTCTGCCCAGATCAGAGTAGACAAGACTGACCTTGATAAATCAATGGCTTTATTTAGTATAAGGCAACTTCCTGTGTTATCACTGGGTAAACCAAGCAGGCTTTGAAAACCACAATGGTCGGCAGCAGAGATATCACACAGTGCCAAGAAATTAAGTGGAGGACTTCTTCCTATTGGAAACGACAACTACCACAGAATATGCCAAGGTTGATTATTATCATTATCTCTGTGGTCAGCTACAGCCTTACCTGAGAACCCCACATGCTCGCTGCCCTCATCTTTGTTGATGCATGATTTTGTGTCTCTGGCCACATGCAATCCAAGTGAGATACCTTGATCCAGAGGCCCATTCCTTGCCATTTTGGGTGCCGTGGAAGAGACAGTCGACAACTTACTGACCAAGCACCAAACGGAAAACCCGAAAAGTTGGGCTTTTCCATGCTGACGACTGGTTTTTCTTCTGCAGTTCTCTTTTTTTTAAAAAAAAAATCTTAATATTTATAAATAGGGCCAAGAGTTCACCAGCAACTCTATTACTATTAATATTTTTAAAAAATGATCTAAAGATCATATCATTTAGATCATAATGGCTAATTTATAAATAGATAACCAAGAGGACACTTCTTTTTTTGATACAACACTGGATTAAGTAACAAATGTAATTGAGGAATGAATTGTTGTGATAATCTGTAGGTCAAATTAATGTAACTATAACTTAAAATGATATATAATTAAAAAAAATGAGATGTACCAAAGCAACTGAGATACTAGATTGCATATCCTAAGTTTTACTAGCTGGAAGTCTGTTTTTCTTTTTTGTTTGTTTTTTCTTTAACACACTATATATAGATACTTTTTTCTTTTTTTCTTTTTCTTCATGTCTTTACACACATATATATATTTGTAATACTCTCTAGTATGTAAATACAATTTGATACTGTATCTTCTTTGTATTTATATATATATTTTTTGTCTATTGTATTGTATTGTATACCATGACTAAATTCAATAAAGCAAAATATTAATTAAAAAATAATATTTTTAAAAAATGGGTATGTGGTTATTTTGACATGCAACTAGGGATGAGCATAACATGTTCTGCTTGGTAAATTTCAGGTTCGGGTTCTCTTGACCTGGACATTTTAAGTAAAGCTGATTAAAGCCATTATACATCAGCTCTATTTGGCTGTTATTAAACGTTTTCAGGTTAAAAAGCCCAAAACCTGCATTTTTTCTCAGTTCTCCCCACCATCACTTCCATTTTCCAAGCAACCAGCAGACTGATGCCCCCCCCAGTGGTGGGATCCAAAAATTTTACTAACAGGTTCTCATGGTGGTGGGATTCAAACAGCAGCGTAGCGCCAAAGGGGCTGGGCGGGGCACAACGGGGGCGTGGCCAGGCATTCAGGGGGCGGGGCATTAATAATTTCTCTGTTACTGTGAAAAACTCTTACTGTAAAAAGTTCCTAATTTCCAGCTGGTATCTTTCTGTCCATAATTTAAACGCATTATAGCAAGTCCTATCGTCAACTGCCTACCATTGAAACAACTACTTCTCCTCTAATTGACTGCCTGTCAAATACTTAATACTTTCAAATACTTAATTTTGTTTCTAGAAATCAAAAGAAGGATACTTTCTTTAAACAAGGAACTTTACCATATTTCTAGAACATGTTTTTAAAACAGCCCAACAGGGAGAATGATCCCGTTTTCTACCTTCGCTAACCAGCCACATAGGAAACAACAGGACTTTATGATTTTTGGACCTAATGGAATTTCTAATGGAAAAGCAGACCCAATTAGTAACCCCCTCTCGGCCCACACAAATAATTAGTAACCCACTCTCGGGAACTGGTGAGAACCTGCTGGATCCCACCTCTGCCCCCCCTCCCACTTTCAATGGTAGGCATGCAACCGGGCAACACAAGTCTGGTTGTTGTACACAGCCACAAGGGAAAGGAATATGAAATTCGTTCTATCTTTAATCTCACCTTGACATCTATTTGCCTGACAGCCAAGTCAGGAAGTTCATCACTGGGATTTCCTGTATTGGAGAAAAAAATCCCTCCAGTTAGCATTTTGCAGCCAGAGAAGCCAACTTCCATGGCCACCTCTGTCAGAGGTGCAAAATGTGGGGTAAATTGGCTCCCCTGCCCCCGCCACATGTTAAGAGATGAAGATCCTCCCCCCTCACCATTCCGCTCTATCCAAAGCTCAAAACACGATGAGAATTGGTTCCCCCCACTCCGTAGCCACGACATGTTGAGAGCCAAGGATCTTTCCCCCCCCCCATTCCCCTCCATCTGAGGCAGGAAAAACAAATCTGGTTCACCAGATTAGAGTCCACCATTCATGTGGAGGAGTGGAGTCTCAAACCCAATTCCTCAAATTAGAGTCCACCACTTGTAACCACTTCGTCAAGTCCAACAAAATAATTATGAGTGAAGATCAGTCTCCCTCCTTTCTTCATCTTTTCCTCTTCACAAGCCTCCAATGCAGCTCCAATCGACAACAGACTTAATCTGAAGGGAAATGCTGTTCCACTAAGGCCCCTTCCGCACATGCAAAATAATGCACTTTCAGTCCACTTTCACAATTGTTTGCAAGTGGATTTTTGTCGCAATTGGATGTGCTATTCCACACAGTAAAATCCAGCTGCAAAGTGCGTTGAAAGTGGATTGGAAGTGCATTATTCTGCCTGTGTGGAAAGGGCCTTAGCATCTCCAAGCAAAGTTCTAATGAATACTATTAACACTATTGCAATGCCAGGATCCCAAACAGGTTGAGATGGCTCACATATTCATATTCTCTATGTAACCAGCATATAATAATGACACTACTATCATAAGAAATAATCCCTTAAATACTTATAAAATATATTTGAGGTAATGCATACAGAATACCTGTTGGAGCTGCAATACAACAATCCCCACATATTCACACAGCTCACACATATCTTTACTGAACCACATGGGAAACCTCTTAAATACACTTCTGATGCAATAATTATGGTGTCAAGTTGTGAAGAGGGAAAGCTTGTGAAGAGGGAAAGAGGAAGAGAAAGGAGGAAGACTATTCACTCATTATAAGTTATGCTAGCAGAGGTGGGATCCAACGGGTTCTCACAGGTTCCTGAGAGAGTAGGGTTTACACTAATTGTGTATTTGTGTGTGCCGAGAGGGGATTACTAATCGGTGATTTTGCCATGTGATTTGGCCCAGCTATGCCCCCTCTCACCTCTCTGCCAGCAAAATTGTAGCGCGCAGAACTTGGAGCAGTCTAGCAGGAGGTGCACCGGCGAAATGCGTGGCAAGCCTGCGGCAACCTGTGTACCCGCATTACCTGCCCAAGGACCACAGCATAAGCTGCGTCCTTTGCCACAGCCCCACCTTAGAATTATGCCCCCCACCCCTGGAATGCCTGCCACGCCAGCCCGTTATTGCCCACGCCCATCCCCATTGATCTTTATGCTACTTGTTTGAATCCACCACCATGGGAACCTGTTGCACTAAAATTTACGGATCCCACCACTGAAATTTATTAGAGTTGCAATTTCAATTGTGTGTGAATTAATGTGATAGCTCATAAAGCCAAGTAATTGGGAGCAGATACCATAACGGGCTGTTTATTTATCATTTATTAGGGTTATCACAACACAAATCAAGGTTAAAGTACTTACTGACATGGAGTTTTGGTACAGTTATCCGTATTTAGTCTTGACCGGTGCTACAGGCATGTAAAATTCAATCAAGAACAAAGAGAGAGTTAAATGCTTGGCCAGGAAGTGGGAAAGAGAGAGATGTAGGTTAATGTACTATTTATCTGCATGCACGAAAGTTTCGCAAACGTTATTCTCTTTAGGGCAACTATAATTGTAGCGTAACAAAATAATTGGTACACATTACTCACAGGGTCCCTTTGGGATCGAAGCTTCCCTAATGCTACTCTGTACAGTGCATGCTTCTTTTAATAATAAAGCCATTTGTTCACTGTGTATATTTTTTTTTTTAAAGAAAGAAACAGGAAATAGAAAGCTGCAAGAGAGTTGAGTTAGTGTGCTCAGTGGATACATGAGCCTGGGAAGGCCAAATGCAAACCACCAAGAAATAAGTCTTGGCCGGAAAGATTGTATGCCCTCAATTAAGGAGTTATATAAACAGAATAAACCTTGCAGGAACTCTATCTTCTTCAATTACCTTGTTTCCATAGCAAACTATTCTTCAGAAAAAATGATAAAGTTAACCAATCCTTGGAAGCATCACTGAAATCATTTGCTTTCTTTCATAGAGAGGGCAAGGGAAATCTGGGGTTCTGAGTTGAGTTTAAGAAGCTATACCAACACATTCATCTTTTAATTAGAAATCCAGATTATAAAGTGTAGATCGAAATAAATGTGTTATAGTTTCAGGTGGGTAGCCATGTTGAGTGCCATAGAAGAGCAAGACAGCACCTTCAAAAACAAGATTTCCAGGGTGAATAACACTTTAGGAGTCAAAGCTCCAGATACTACAAGAAGAAGAAGGAGAGAGAAGAAGAAGAGAGAAGAAGAAGAAGAAGAAGGAAAGGGAGAGAGAGAGAGGGAGGAGGAGAAGGAGAAGAGGAGGAGGAGGAGGAGGAGGAGGAGGAGGAGGAGGTTTGGATTTATATCCCCCCTTTCTCTCCTGTAGGAGACACAGAAGGGAGTGTCTCACTTGCCCTTCCACCCTCACAACAAACACCTATATATGTGAGGTGGGTGGGGCTGAGAGAGCTCCGAGAAGCTGTGACTAGCCCAAGGGTCACCCAGCTGGCATGTGTGGGAGTGTACAGGCTAATCTGGGCTCCCAGATAAGCCTCCACACAGCTCAAAGAGCTGACAGAGTGAGGAATCAAACTGGTTCCTCCAGATTGGATACCTGCGGGCTCTTAACCTCCTAAGCCGCTGCCTTGCTCCTACTATTGAACCTGTGAATGAGCCCAAATTACCACATAGCTGTCTTACCATTGATAGCTGTAATTCCAGGTGATCTCTCAAATAACTGATTGCCCACATCAGAATTCCATGCACCCAGAGGTGGGATCCGGCAGGTACTCACAGGTTCTCGAGAGTAGGCTACTAATTATTTGTGTGTGCCGAGAGGGGGTTACTAATTGGTGATTTAAGCCACGCATTGATTTTTTTTGCCTTGAATTTAAGCCCTCCTCTCAGCAGTATGAGAACTACTTGAAGCAGTCTAGCAGGAGTTTTCGATGTGCATTGGCAGCCTTCTCCTGCGTGCATTCGTTTCCCGCCAAGGAATGCCCACACCTGCCCCCAGAATGCCTGGCCACGCCCCCGTTGTGCCACCATCCCCGGTGGTGCTATGCCACGAGTTTGAATCCCACCCGCCATGGGAACCTGTTACTAAAATTTTTGGATCCCACCACTACATGCACCACTATATCTCATGTTCAGCAGAGTTGACCAGTGTTATAGAGTTGCCAAACTCTGGGTGAAAGTCACCCATACTATGAGTTTGGGGCGAGGTTGCCAGAAGTCCAGTTGAATAATGGCCATTGAAGACCTTAATGCATTCAACAAACTCCAGGAGAGGCCTGGATATCACCTAGAATTATAACTCCAAGACTGCATAGAAGTAAAGAATCCTGGGGGGGGGGGGAGGCGGCTTTCGAGAGTAGTGTTTATAGCATTATACTCCACCAATGTACCTTAGCGCCCAAACCACCAGCATGGTTTTCGAGGGCTGCCAGCATAGTTCTACAATTGCCAGGTTGCCAGGATGGTTCACAGGTGTTAAGGTGCCAGCATGAAGTTCCTGGTGGGTTTTCTGGGCTGTTATTGGTGCATGGTCTACCAGCCCATGGCCACACAGCCTGGACAATACACCAGAACTCAATTGATTCCGGCTTTGTGAAAGCCACCTGCCAGCATGATTTGTTACATTAAGAGCAGCGGACTCTAATTCAGAGGAATCCAGATTTGACACGCTCCTCCTTGAAGGTGGCGGACTTTTAATCCTGATGGATTTGTTTCTCCACATGAAGAGCCTGTTGGGTGACCTTGGCCTACTCACCGGTTCTCTCGAAACTCTCTCACCCCCACCTACCTCACAGGGATGACGTCACCAGTGTTGTTGAGGAAGGGAAGGAGTTTATAAGTCCAGCGTTTAAGACTCCCTGCAGTTGCGACAAAAGCAGAACATAAATCTATACTCTTTTCTTCTTCTCCCAAAGAGCTCCACCACCCGTCTTCCGAGTCTGTAATGCCACTAGAACAGCGAAGCATACTTGCGGGTGACGAGTACCATATCCATCGGGTAATTACAACCGCGATGATAGCGGTACAAGAGTTGGTGCATGTGGAATGTAGCAGAAACCACAAAGAGCCTTATGAGAACATTACAAGTGACCCAGACACCTACAATGTAGCCTTAATTGGAGGCATGAGAGAGCATCCCGCATCAAACCTATTTCTGCGCTACTGCTTAAGAAATGCCGAAGTTGTGATTATGAACCCCTCAGCGCAGTTTGAGAAGGTCGAAGGTGCAGCAGGAACCAAGTGTGAGAGCGAGGCTGAGTTGAAATTAAAAAGTTCTCACACTTTTGACCCCCCTGGTGAAGTTAATAATGTCATCCAGTTCTTTGGGAGGAGAATAGTAAGCTATAATCCTGACCTTATATATATTTATGGAAGGGAGGGATGAAGCTTCATCTTGCGGAACCGCGGGGGAGTTCAAGGAAGTCTTTTTTGAGATACCAGGAGACTAGTAAGGATAACAGCCCTATGAAAGCACATCACCATAGGAGGAAAAATACAGATAACATAAGAGTAAGATGGAATGCTGGGCCAAATGCATTCCGGAATTACCACCTGCAAGAATTTGTTGAAACACTTATCAAGATCCACCACAATTGGGAAGAGATCTCGCAAGGCAAGGGGTAGAAAGAGATTCTGCAGAGCATGAAGATATCCAAGGGAGGCCTCAGATGAATTAAAGCCCGAGCTTTCTGTAAATTCCGTTTCTTCCATCAACCATTCTCTCTGGCCGGAAGCGGGTGGCCATGGTGAGCCAAAAGGCCATTTAAGAGCCAATTCCTATTAGGAGCAATTTTTTTTGGAAAAAAAATAAAGTCATGTATCAATGTGACAAGAAAAACAAGTGTTTAGGAGAGACTGAGTGAACATGAAAATGAGGTCTATATTTCATGCCTCTCCCAGCTCAAGATAATGTAAGAAATAAGATTTTTCATTCTAAGGCCCTTTCCACAGAGCAAGTGTATAGCACAGTGGTGGCGAACCTTTGGCACTCCAGATGTTGTGGACTACAATTCCCATCAAACCCTGCCTTAGCAAGGCCCAGTGGCGTACTGGCAGGGGCTGTTGATAAATTAGCAATCCATATTCTCACCGAGGCCTGCAATCGCGGATTTACCGGTCGAGGGATGAAGGAAATTGCTCCAGCTTTCCTGTTTTCAGCGGATTCCGTGCTGTCCATTACCAGGCGAGGTTAGAGTCTACCAGAAACAATTACGGGTTGCTGTAATGGGTGCCTTCGCTGAAGGTATGCGCTGTTTTAATTTACTTTCCACTAATGCGTAGTTATGCTGCGCTTGCACCGAACAGGCGCCCCACTTAGTATGTGCTGATGTCTCGCTGATACCCGCGATATTACAACCATTTTGTACCTCGCGTGGCTGCACGGATGTAAGCTGGGAAATTTTACCGAAAAGAGCCTGCAGCATGGCCATTAAGCTCTCAAGCGGGCGGCAATGGAATTTTTCCAAAAGACTTCTGGATGAAGGTAGGGTGTGTTGGAATGGTACTGTAAAACCATAGCAAAATCGCACATGACTGTAGAAAGCATCTTTGCCTTTGTTGATCTTCTGGAGGAGGACAGAAGCCATTTACAAAGGTGCCAGGATGAAACTTCAAAGAAGACCTAGAATTACCTGTGATGGCCTGAACAGAGTTTTTTCTGTAGAAGAGAAACAAAGAAAGGTTTTAGGATTCCATCTGGGCGGCGATGGTCAGAGAAGGATCTCCTGAGCTGGGTTCAGGAATGGGGACAAAGAAACAAAGGAGGAGAATGCCAATAACTAGCTGTAATCTCTAGCGCAGCATTTATGTTTTATTTTTTTTTGATTTCTGTTTTCAATACAAATCGTTGCTCAGCTGGTTGGAGTTCAAAGGACGGGTCTTTACTGAAGCGAGCATTGGCTCTCCCAGGCTTGCTTTCATGAGTAATTACCGTGTTTTTTCTCAGAAATGAAGACAGTGTCTTATATTAATTTTTTGCACCATAAAGAGATGCGCTATGTGTCTTATTTTCCGGGGGGATGTGTCTGCTTATTTTTCTGTGTTCACATTGCCATTAGGGCATTAAGCAGGCTCGCGAACTGCTGCGCTAGCTTCTTCGCTTTCAGGAGATGCCTTATGTTTTGCACTTCAGCCATAGCCCTCTACTAAATCTTGACGCACCAGGACATAGCATGTTCGGGGAAACAGGGTAAGATTCTCAAAAAAGCGTAGCGGTTTTGGAAACTTTACACGGGGCAAACTTGTTTTTGAGGAGTTGGGATATGTGCGATGTTCCCTCGCAAAAAAAACTTTTTTACCATCACTTAACCCGTGTTTTATTGGCCGGGTGGGATGGAAGTTGCAAGGTTCTACCAATAACATCAAGAAGGATCGGCTGTCATCGTCAGGTTACCAATATCTCCGTTGATTCTCTGCCATGATCCCATTGCCTGCTACGGTGTTCCTACCACCGAACGGCGGAATAAACATGCCCCCCTCCACAAAATGACGGCTGCTGCTATGTTGTATCACTTCTATTTTTTTGAAAAAAAATGGAACGACACTGGTAGCTCTAGGAATTACTGCCAGACTCTGGGGTAAAAACCACAGAGTTTTTGCTGATTCTTAGGCCTGTAATCTGTCTCAGAAAAAGGTGTTTCGCGGTCCGGTTGAGGAGGTTACCAAGGTCCAGAAGATTGTACACTTCCATGATAGAATATGATTCCCAAACAAGGAAGGGCAGCTCTAGGAAGGGTTACACTGGAAACTCTCTAGAATATAACCACAGAGTTTCTGCTGATTCTTTGAGCCATAATCTGTCTCGGGGAAAGGTGTTTCGAGTCAGTTGGGGTGTTAAGGTCCAGAATTTGTACACTTCCACATTGGGAATATGAGGTCCTAAGAGTGATGGAAGATTATCATTTTTGAAACTTATTTGCTGCCTTTATCCAAAACATTTCTTTTGTATGAACAATGTTTATAATTAAACTGAATATCAAAATGTATTTTTACTTACAAAGGCGCAGGGCGAGAGAGAGCAGGGGCAGGTGGAGCACTACGACCCAGGTGCAGCAATCTACAACAAAGAAGAAGATTCTGGCATTAATGTTGAGGTCTGCCGGCCAAGGAATATCGCGACCCTACAACATCTTTTTTCACAAGGACGGACTACATAACGGCGGCATGGCTTACACCACAGCTGGCGTCGAGGACCTAAAAGTCCCCACACACGGTATGTTGTCGAAGTTACCAAGCATTTTGACGAGTAATCCTATATCAGGGGTAGGGAACCTGCGACTCTCCAGATGTTCAGGAACTACAATTCCCATCAATACCAGCATGGCCAATTGGCCATGCTGGTAGGGGCTGATGGGAATTGCAGTTCCTGAACATCTGGAGAGCCGCAGGTTCCCTACCCCTGCCCTATATCCATCACAATGCACCATGATCCCACTGGTCCCAAGGTCCCACATGGTCCTAAAGGCATTCTTTTGTCACCAAGCTACCACTGAAACGGTAACTCCTTTTAGCTCTTAATGTACAAAACAAGATTATCCCAGAGGTGGGATCCGGCAGGTTCCCTGGGTTCCCGAAAGTAGGTTACTAATTGGCTTTGTGTGTGCCAAGAGGGGGTTACCAATTACGGTTTTACTTGCCACGGGATTTTTGCCTTACATGCCCCTCCTCTCACCAGTAGTAGCGCAGAACGTTAAGCGGTCTATTACGCCGGTGTGCAATGGCGTACTGGTACGTGCATTTCCCGCCACCAAAGGGACCAGCGCAGCAGCTTTATTGTCCTTGCCACAGCCCCGCCCATATGCCCCGCCCCCGGAATGCCAATACACGCGCACATGACGCCCCGCTGGCTAATTTGGCTCCTGTGCCACAATTCCCACCACCAGGGGAACCTGGTACCTAAAATTTTTGAATCCCACCACTGGATTATCCCCACTGCCACCGTTTGGATGGCAAGTCTGAATCCCGGGAATTTCCAGTTTAAAGGCATCCAGACCCCGAACTTGGTGATTCAGGAATTTACAGGTATCGTTTTCAATATAAAACTGTACGGGGCCGTCAAAACCCTTTTCAACAATCACGGTACATGTTCATTATATATTTTTAAAAAAATAAAGATAATGCATTACAATCCCTAAACCCCTAAAGAGACTCTTGAAGTGGATTCCAAAGGAGTTGGACTTCCAAACTGAACACTTACAACAACCGTTGAAGAACTCAGCTGTAATAAAACAGTCTTCAAGCACTAAGTACCTACATAGAAGTTGTATCATGAATCTATAATAATGGTATGAGCTACAGCAGCAGCACATAATGTGATATTAATCAAAGAGCGAGACCAACCACGGTGAAGTTTGAAAGCATCGAAACTATCGAAAACGATGGAAAATGAGCCAATAAGAAAAGCAGGGGAAGTCAATTTGTAGTGAAATCAACTGCATTTTAAGCGTACCCATGGATTTCTATGCAGCTTACACGTAACTTTTGAATAAAAGGAAGGGGCTACACCGGTCAGCGTTTAGTGCTACTCCAGTGAAACGGAAGGCAGAAGTCAAAACTAGAACATCTGCGAATTACGAAGGCTTTGAATACATTACGACTATTACTTGACCAATTATTACAATTTTGAGTGTCGTAGCTTTCTAACTTTAGCCTAACCCGTAGCCACCATGTCCGGGGATGTTGCCTTAATATGTAAGAGGTCTTTATCCCGCTTTGCACACTCCACCAGAGGTGAATTAAAATCCACTTAAGATTTTTTTTCCATCAGCAGATGGAAAACTCTTGATGGATTATCTATGGATTAAACAGGGGGGAGAATGCGGATGATCGGTGGTTTTGAAGAGGGTGAATGGATTGCAAAATAAGACTCCTAATGTAAGAGAAAAGTGTGATGTTTATCAGTATGGCTTCTAAAAGATTCAATTTTACTTCAATAAGCTAAAAAGAGCAAGGTGGCAGAAATTTTAAGAATTTTATTTTGTGCAGAAGATTGCTAATACTCAGAACAGATGAAATGGGAAGTCCTTTTGGAAAAAACCTATTCTCACTCCTTTGGGTGATTTTTCTTTGTCTCTTTTGTGACGTAAAATTGCTGAAGTATTACTAAAATTTGACCGAAGAAGTTCCTCTCCTCCCCAGCCCTGCCTACCTCATGACGTTTCTCCACTTACTTACGCCCCCCGTATGCCAGGGCTGTTGTTCTCGAAGCCCGATGTCATTTTTTTTCTGCATGCCCGGGCTTCCCCACGACCCTAGCATCTGTCTTGAAGGGTCCACCAAAGGTGCCATTTGGAAGAGAAGCGCCAGGGGATGACGCACTCTGAGGAAGTGCGACAGCGTATCGAAGGCGGCTTCGTTGTCACCGCCCCTGTAGTCGCGGAGTGCGAGGGGACCAAGCGCTACTTACCGTACCGCCTGATAGCGGGGCAGAAGGTAGGAGTGGGAAGCGCCCTCAGGCTCCAAGGTGCCTCAGGTGCCCTTTGAGAAGATAACCAGGATACAAATATTTCGACAGTCCCGCTTACGGGACTAATACGGGAGGGACTTGGTAATGTTACCAAAGAAGGGATGAGCACCGGCCAATTCATAAAGAAGGAGATTCGAACCTGAAAGCTTCCTGTTGAGTTCATGTCCAAAGGCTCGCAAAATCCGCAAGAGGTTTCTGGAGGCTAGTGGCGGAACTCACCATCTCAGGCCAGGACGAACCGCTTTGTTGATACACTCGTGTTGATTTGCAGGGAGAACAAAATAATTTCTAGCTCAGTAAAGCTGTCAGGGGATGGCTCCTAATGATGGTAAGGACCATACCAGGGCCACATGAGCAGAGGTGGGATCCAACTGAGTTCTCACAGGTTCCCGAGGAAGTGGGTTACACTAATTATTTGTGTGTGTAGAGAGGGGATGCATGCTGGGAGCAGCAGGCAATGCAGCATGGAAATGGGCTGGCTAATCTCAAGTCTGTTATTGTCTCAGCATGGATTGGTGAGGATTTTGCCGCAGCATTATTTGACATAGTTACGCCCTCCCTCTCAACGGTAAGCACCCAAAACGTGAAGCAGTCTAGCGGGAGGTGCACCTGTAATGACGTGGTAGCCCTGCGCCTGCGTGCATTATTCCATGTAAAGACCAGCGCAGCCGCTGCGTCCGCTTGCCATATAGCCCAGCCAAGGAATGCCCCGCCCCCGGAATGCCGAAACACGCCCATTCGATTGCCCCGCCCATTGGCACTTCGATCACGAAGTTTGAATCCCACTACCGGGAACCTGTTACTAAAATGTTTAATTCCTGCGCAGCATATAACTGTAAATGACTAGAGATGCACCAATACCCAGGTAATTGCTTTGAAGATATATACAAGGAGTACCTGCTAGGCCATAACACTTGGGCTAATGGAACATTCTGCAGCTTTCATATTGCTCTCTCCCTTTCACACGCTCGGTAAGATGAGTGATGGTAGCGTTGCGATCCCTGACACCTTTCACTCCCATGGGAGACAGGATGTTTCTGTTGTTCCAGGGAGCAGAAGGGCAGGTGGCTTTATCTCTTTCTGTCGCCGACCTTGGGACATCTGTGCTTCACTGTAATTCTTTCGTATTCTTTCTTACATTCTTTGGGAAAACAGGAGGGGGGATTGTCCTCGAAAAAAGCGGGCTGCAAAAGTCGGCAGAACTGACTTCTTGTAAGCTGGGTGCTCTGTTGCCTTTTCAATGAAACGCTACTGATGTAAGTAGATCCGGAGCGGTGGCATTCCCTCCCATTTGGGCAAGAGAATTAGGGCGAAATCCGGGCTGATCACGCCCAGAGGGCGGCGCCCCTTGTGGCCAATGTTACAAAAACTACCTGGGGTTTGAGGAGGGTTTTATTTTGTTCATTTTCAGTTTTTTTTGTTGTTGTTTGTATTGGCCGGCTGCAGAGGGCACGGTTTGAAACCTAGCAACACCAAAGATTCAGGGATGTTTTGGGAGACTCTCCGATGATGCTATCACTTTGGAGTTTGGTGAGAGTTGAAGTTCAATGAAGGTCCGGTGCGACTCCCAAAGGGAGTGCCCCATTCCCCATTGGTGTCCAATGGAAGCTGTAATAGGAGATGAGGCTACACCTTTGAGGGTCGATAACTTTGGACTCCCTGAACCAAACTTCACCAAACCTGGGAAGTATCATCAGGAGAGTCTCTTACTGATACCTCCCAGATTTTGTGAATTTTGGTCCAGGGGGTCCAAAGCTATGGACTCCCAAAGGGGGTGCCCCATCAACCCTTGTTTCCAATGGGTAGCTAACAGAAGATGGGGCTACACCTTTGAGGGTATATAACTTTGGACCCCCTGAATCGTTGAGCATACCTGGGTGGTATCACGATAGAATCTCCTAAAGATACCCTGAAAGTTTGGTGCTGCTAGCTTAACAATTGCACCCCTGACAGCAGGCACCTACCAAATTTCCCCAGATTTTCCTTTTAAATCCCCCCCTTTGGCATGGATTTAAAGGAGGGAGAATCGGTCTGAGACCCCAGTTTAAACATTGAAAGTGATGCTGTTTCAGGGTGGGGGAGAATCAACCCCAACATAGCATCACTTTCAATGTTGTTTAAACTGGGAACCCCAGATTCTCCCTTTAAGGTGGATTTAAAAAGAGAATCTGGACTCCCTAACTTAAACACCATTAAAAATGATGCTACCTGTTTGGGGGTGTTGGATTCCAACGCATTGCCCCACGATTTAGAGCCAGGGAGCCCAGAGTCTCCTTTTAAATCCCGCTTAAAGGGAGGATCTGGGGTCCCCAGGTTAAATAACATTGAAATTGATACTGTTTCCCACAATTGGGGGATTCCCTGGATGGCACCACTATAAAATGTTTCCTTGGCGGCAATAAAACATTTTGAAAGCATTTTTGAAAATAATGTTTTCAAAGGCTAAACATTTTTGCTGTGTGGCATGGCCCATTGCTGTATTCAGATTTGTGAGTTGGGGCATGTTCTATATAATGTATTGGTGACTTTTGAAGCGACCTGGTGTAAAAATCATTGCTTGGTCGTGGGGGGGGGAGGGCGGCTGCCCATTTTAAACTCCAGTTTTTAGATACGCCACTGGAGCTGCAGCTACAAGGGGGCCGATATGTGTTATTGATAGCGTTGCACCAAGGCACGCGGCGCCCTGGGGAGCATCAAACTCAGGTTGTGCCCAGGAATACCCGGTTACCCTAACTGTACGCTGATCCAGAGTCTGTTTATTGTTTTAAAGGGAGATGAGGATTCTAACGGTAAGCCAGCTCTGCCAAACCTGATTTTTTCGCACCTACAGCTTTCAAGTTCCCTAACAGTGCCTTAGAGACTAATAAGATTGTCTGGCATGAGCTTTTGAGAATTAGGTCCCTATCTGATGAAGGAAGCTCCGACTCTCAAAAGTTTGTACCTAAAAAATCTTCCCCATCTTTAAGATGCTACTGAAGAAGAAGAAGAGTTTGGATTTATATCCCCCCTTTCTCTCCTGTAGGAGACTCAAAGGGGCTGACAATCTCCTGGCCCTTCCCCCCTCACAACAAACACCCTGTGAGGTGGGTGGGGCTGAGAGAGCTCAGAAGAACTGTGACTAGCCCAAGGTCACCCAGCTGCCGTGTGTGGGAATGCTGGGCTAAATCAGGTCCCCAGATAAAGTACCTCTCCCACAGCTCAGGCTGGGAATCAAACCAGACCACTCCAGATTAGATATTACAGAGCTCTTAACCTCCTACGCCACTGAAGGCTCAAATCGTTCTAAAGCCCAGAGTTATTCTAAATATTCTAAGCCCCAAGTTTCTTCCATCTGAGTTATTCCCATACGCCCTTTGGCCGAGTTAGATTTCGATTTCCAGTCAGTTTTTTTTTAAAAAAAATCCATTCATCATCATTCTAAATGTTAAAAAATACCCCTCTTGTGGCCTGTGTGGTGGGTTTTAACACAAGGGCTCTGACGAATAGCTGAAGGATATAGATAAGATAGAGAAATGCTGATCTATATTGTTCCTTTCCCTATCCGACAAGGATAGAATTAATGAGTTGTGGCTACATTCAAAATGAGGGCTACGTGGGACGGCGTGGACTTTACTGGAAGCGAGTTCTTATTTAATGAGCAAGCAGGATAAAGAAAAATTACATTTGCTGAAGAGGTAGTCAGGGAGAGTCGGCAGGTGTCCACAAAGAGCCTGACATTCCCGGCGATGTTCGAGAAAGGGTTTTTTTTGCAGTATGCCAAGAAATACGTGACATTTAGGAAAGGCATTAAAATCAGCTGCAAGATTGGAACATGCCTGAAGCAAAAATGTGGTTTGCCAGGACACACACACACATAAATATACTCCCATATTTATGAGGCCCATATATGAGAGATGGTTCTGATGCGTTGGTTTCCCCACGTGAGTCCTTCACATCATATTAGCAGCAGGAAGGAAATAAAGAGGTAGATGTCGAAAGCGTGGATTAAATCAGCCACAGTTTTTTTTATTGTGCTGTAAAATGCAAGCTATTAAGACCAGTGCGGAGGGGGGTATGCGTGGGTGTTTATTATAACTCATTCAGCTATCATGCATGGAGATATCAGATGGACAGCCAGCTGAGATATTTCCTTGGTATAACTCAGCTCATCTGAAAAATTACCTGTTTCCATTGCAGGTAGCAGGATGGAGTGGTCCTTCACTTTTGGGTTTTTAAATCTTTTGCAGAGACAAGACAGGGTGGCTCTACCCATTTTCATTGCTGGAACTCTGAATTTTTTAATGGACATGGCTGGTGCGTGGAAGGGGCTTTCTGGGGGCATTCCTGGGGCATTCCGGGGGCATTCCAGGTTGAGGGAAGAAGAAGAAGAAGAAGAAGAAGAAGAAGAAGAAGAAGAAGAAGAAGAAGAAGAAGAAGAAGAAGAAGGAGGAGGAGGAGGAGGAGGAGGAGGAGGAGGAGGAGGAGGAGGAGGAGGAGGAGGAGGAGGAGAAGGAGAAGGAGAAGGAGAAGGAGAAGGAGAAGGAGAAGGAGAAGGAGAAGGAGAAGGAGAAGAAAAAGAAGAGGAAGAGGAAGAGGAAGAGGAAGAGGAAGAGGAAGAGGAAGAGGAAGAGGAAGAGGAAGAGGAAGAGGAAGAGGAGTTTGGATTTATATCCCCCTTTCTCTCCTGTAGGAGACTCAAAGGGGCTGACAATTTCCTTGCCCTTCCCCCCTCACAACAAACACCCTGTGAAGTAGGTGGGGCTGAGAGAGCTCCGAGAAGCTGTGACTAGCCCAAGGTCACCCAGCTGGCGTGTGTGGGAGTGTACAGGCTAATCTGAATTCCCTAGATAAGCCTCCACAGCTCAGGCGGCAGAGCTGGGAATCAAACCCGGTTCCTCCAGATTAGATACACGAGCTCTTGACCTCCTACGCCACTGCTGCTCCCCTGCAGAAGGTGCCACGGCATGGGCGCAGGGTGTGTGTGTGCCCCGAGTGTAGTTCCCCCTCCCTCCGCCCCTGATCCTACATCACTACTGGGCTTCCCCCAGAAGTGACATAGTGTTTTTAATTTTTTCCCTGTCATTTCTTAGAGGAGGTGGCGTACAATGCAAGTGGCTGGCAGAGGACCTAGCAGACCCAAATTTGCAAAATAGTCTCCCAGAAGAAGTCAGTGAGGTCTCTACCCTCACAGAGTCACCAGGTTTGGTAAATACCTGGAGATTTTGGGAGCGGAGCCTGAGGAGGGTGAGCTTCCACCTAAGCAAGGCCGTTTCTGCATGGCCATGGTGCGGGTTGGGTCGGCATACATGATGCTGACCCAACCCCCCTGGGACCGTTCGCACAAACAGTCCCAAAAACTACCCAGATGACGGCACCGTGCTGCGCCGTCATCCGATCGACCTACCTGCTCCGCGACCATCCGGCACGTCGCCATGGCCAGGGGACACACCTCCCCTGCCCTGTGCGATCGCTCCCGTGTCGCAGGGGCAGGGGGTCGTGTCCCCAGGCCTCGGTAATGCGCCGGACGGTCACAGAGCAGGTAGGTCAACCGGGCACAGGGGGGAGGGATGGCGCCTTCCAGCCGCTGCACTGGAAGCCACCGTTTTCCAAAAACCTCGCTGGGGAAGCGAGGTGGGAAAACGACGGCTTGTGAACAGCTCCCTGGGGACGGGGTTTTGCCATCCCCAAGTCGCTGTATTAGGCCTGTGCGGAAAGGGCCCAAGAGATTCTACCTAAACATTGAGAAGACCTTCTTGACTGTTCGGCAGTGGAATACACTGCCTCAGAGTGTGGTGGAGTCTCCTTCTTTGGAGGTTTTTTAGACAGAGGCTGGATGGCCATCTGTCAGGAGTGCTTTGACTGTCTCTTCCTGCATGCGTGAGGGTTGGACTTGATGGCCGTCTTCCAACTCTATGATTCTATAATTCTAAGGGGACTTGGGGAGGGGGGACTTCATTTGAATATAATGCCACTGAGTCCACCTTCTAAAGCAGACTTTTTCCCCAGGTGAACTGATCTCTGTCGCCTTGAGATCAGATATAATAGTGGCAGATCTTCAGCCACTACCTGAATGCTGGCAATCCTAAACTACAGGTGAGTAACTTTTTTCAGTATTAAAAGATCTGAAACATAAAAAATGATGAAAAAAGCCGATATGGTATAAAAAAGAATAATTTTAAATTTGTGCCCAGCAACACCTTAGAGACCAACAACTCTATAACCCCTAACTCTATCCCTACACTACAGCTGGGTGACCTTGGGCTAGTCACAGTTTTTTGGGACTCTCTCCGCCTTACCTGCCTGACAAGGTGCCTGTTGTGGGGAGAGGAAGGGAAAGGAGTTTGTCTCATTGGGTCTCATTACAGGAGAGAAAGGTGAGGTATAAATCCAAACTCTTCTTCCTATAATTTATGTTATAAAAATTCTTCTGTATTTTCCCCAGTATTAAACTTTTTATTTACACTCATTAAAAATTAAATATTAAAAGGCATATGGTTACAGAACAACTGAAGATAACAACAAGGGGAAGGGAGACAAAAAGGAAAGGAAAATAAATAAATTTACCTCTTGTTTTACAACAACTTTTTGTTACACTTCACACTTCAAATGAAAGCAGGGACGTTATTTAGGTTAGAATTACATCATTCCTCAGGTTGCTAGAATGCAGCAGAGATTGGAAAGTCATGAATGGGAGCTGACAAAAGAAATAAATATGTTCCAGACAATACAGAAAGCATCAGCTCTTGTTTGGATTTTGCTAATCAAAACTGACGTGTTATTTTTTTTCCTAATAGAGCTATTCTCCACAGCAGTCTATACCACATGCATTTTGTAATTTTTGCCATAGATTTCCAGTACTGAGATATGACAAGCTGTGAAAAAATACTTTGTAAAGAAAACCTTTGATTATGTATACAAGGAGTGTAATTCTAGAATCTTAGGCCCTTTCCGCACTGGCCAAATACAGTCCCCTGGGGACAGCAAAAACGCCATCCTCAGGGAGCTGTTTGCATGGGGGGCACAGCTGCTTCGCAGCCGCGCCACCCTCACTCCTCCCCAGCAGCACGAAGCCACCATTTTCCCACCTCGCTCCCTGAGCGAGGTTGTTGGAAAACGGCGGCTGGAAAGTGCCATCCCTCCCCCCTTTGCCTGATCGACCCACCTTTTCTGCGACCGTCCAGCGTGTTGCCAAGGCCTGGGGACATGCCCCCCTGCCCTGCGACTCCGGAGCGGTCACACAGGGCAGGGGGGCATGTCCCCTGGCCTTGGCGACGCGCAGGACGGTCACAGAGAAGGTAGGTAGATCGGACGATGGCACTCCGCGGGGCCATCTTCCCATTCGTTATCGGAACCGTTTGTGCAAACGGTCCCGGGGGGGTTGGGTCTGGAGGTGATATCATGCGACTTCTAGTCCAACACACCTCTTGTGGTGAAGTATATGTGACAGTTTGCTGTCTAGAAGAGAAGAAGTGTTTGGATTTATACTTTACCTTTGTCTCCTAGACGGAGACTCAAGGCAGCCTACAAACTCCTTTCCCTTCCCCTCCCTACAACAGATACCTTGCAAGGCAGGTGGGGCCGAGAGAGTTCTGAGGAACTGTGACTGGCCCAAGGCCCCCCAGCAGGCTTCACATAGAGGAGCAGTGAAACAAATCCAGTTCATCAGATAAGAGTCTGTTGCTCATGTGGAGGAGGGGGGAATCAAACTTGGTTTCCAGATTAGAGTCCGCTGCTTTTAAACACTATACCATAGGTGTCAAACTTGTGGCCCTCCAGATGTTATGGACTACAGATCCCATCATCCCCTGCCAGCATCATGCTGGCAGGGGATGATGGGAACTGTAGTCCATAACATCTGGAGGGCCGCGAGTTTGACACCTGTGCACTATACCATGCATAGAACAAGAAAGACGTCCCAGAAATCCTGGACACAGACCAGAGCAGCCACTGCTGCAAGCTGTATCACTTCAAAAGGTCAAGTCCAAAAATCCAGTCCTGCTTTTTTGTTCTCTTTGCTCATGTTCAAAGAACCACACATTAGGCAGATGGTTCTAGTGATTAACTTCCTGGAGTGATAGAATTTCCTCTGCTCTACTATCTTCTAGAGCAGTGGTTCCCAACCTGGGGTACTTGTACCTCCAGGAGTACATGGCAGAGCGTTTGGGGGCATGTGAAAAAAAATTATATAATGGGTTTGCTAATGTGAGAGTACAGTTTTGGAGCCATGTATGCCTTGCAAGCGAGAAACAGCTGGGAATCTCTATTCTAGGAAATCCACTTCAACTATAATATTGACAATGGTAAAGTTTTCAAGAAAAGTGAAATCTGAAATAAACACAGGACGTTCTTCTTTTGGTAAAATGTGAAGAATTTCCAAGGTTGTTCCAAATATGTTGATATGGGGTATAACCATTATCCCAAGACAGCCCGGAAAACCCACCGCAACCATTTATCCCAAGAGTTCTACATTTCATTACAACGTTATTTCCTCTGTTTTTCTAGAAACATGAGATCACCGCTGTTAACTTGGAAGGAGTTTCAGTAACGGGCTGAATTCCAGTTGAAATTAGCCAGAGACATTTCAGGCATGCATGTCGCAGGGACTCCTGGGAGCGACGCGGCCGAGGAGACATCAAGGTAATTTTAAGAACACGAGACGATCTCGGAAGCATCGTTTCAAAAACACTGCAACAGCATGAGTTTCAGACTAAGATCTAAAATTTCTTCATCCATCTGTCACTAATTAAAGTGAATGTCAAAGAACATATGGCCGCGGAGGCATCGGGAGCTAAAAAGAAAAATCAAAGGCTGCACTAAGCATCCACCAATTTGGCTGAGAAAGAGGAGGAATTGCATTGAACAAACCATGCTTTCCTGACACTGTGACTTTGTCTTTCTGTTATTGTCACACAAGCAACACCCTGACCTGAATGATCCGGGCAAACCCAACCTAGTCAGGTCTCAAAAGCTAAGCAGAGTCAACCCCAGTTAGTTGTTGGTTGGGAGCAGTGGTGGGATCCAAAAAATTTAGTAACAGGTTCCCATGGTGGGGGGATTCAAACTGTGGCGCAGCACCAATGGGGCTGGGCGGGGCATGACGGGGGCGTGGGCAGTCATTCCTG
>NC_059433.1:68668007-68775507 GCF_021028975.2 Sphaerodactylus townsendi
GAGAAAGAGGAGGAGGAGGAGGAGGAGGAGGAAGAGGAGTTTGGATTTATATCCCCCCTTTCTCTCCTGTAAGAGACTCAAAGGGACTGACAATCTCCTTTCCCTTCCCCCCTCACAACAAACACCCTGTGAGGTAGGTGGGGCTGAGAGAGCTCCGAGAAGCTGTGACTGGCCCAAGGTCACCCAGCTGGCGTGTGTGGGAGTTCCCAGGCTAATCTGAATTCCCCAGATAAGCCTCCACCGCTCAGACGGCAGAGCTGGGAATCAAACCTGGTTCCTCCAGATTAGATAAACGAGCTCTTAACCTCCTATGCCACTGCTGCTCCTGAGATGAGCAGATAGGGGTCTCTATGATTCTAAGTTCTGCCCTGACCTAGATGTCCCAAGGTAGCCTGACCTCATCAGATCCAATAAACAAAGCAAGATTGACCCAGGTTAATGTTAGAATGGGAGACCACCAAGGAATACCAAACATGAATGCAGAGGAAGGCAATAAAAAACCATTGCGTTTTCCCCATGGACATAATATCCCAAGGGAAAACCAGGATCAAACATACCGGGTTGTTTGTATCTCGGTTTCTCCCTTCGCATGGCTGCCCCGTCAGCGTGTTCAGGCCGGGAGGAAGAACTCCAGTGAATTATGCACGAGCCCCCGGCTTATTTTCATTTTCCACATGAACGTTTACACAGTTTACGTAGTTTATGTAGATTCCTGTGCATGCACGAACATTCCCGTTTTCTGACGTTCTGATTGGCTGTAGCTGTGGGGCGGGGAGAGCAGGCAGCAAGGCGGGAAAAACAAACAGGTCCAACTCAGGTCCTGAGTTGTTTGCGGATAGGCCGGGGCTTTTTAAAAAGAACCTCCAATTTTATCGTTTTTTTAAAGCCGCGGGATAAGGAAAATCTTGCGGGGCAGGCACGATTTAGGCCCGGAAGACTGCAGAAATCATGCTGAACCGGGATGTTTCACCTCTTTATCCCAGGATATATTGACCGTGTGGAAAACGCCCACCTGGGGTAGTCTACACCCAGAACTATGTCGACAAGCACTGAAATAAGTTCAAGCTTAACACTGAAGTATATATTTCAGTTTTACTCCAGCACCCGTTCTCCCCACCATTGTTTTGACATTTCTGGAGATATTACATGTCTAGACCTGGCTGAATTTTCCTTTTCTGTCCAAGACGAGAATCACCCCTCCATATAGGCAGGGGATGTTTCAGATATTGTTCCACCGCACAAACAAGAAGAAAGAATGCCCTTGAAGTTTGGGGAGGCCACGTCCTGTTGATTTACCCGACCAAAGATGATGGTAAAGCCCTCTGAGGTAAATCACAAAGCAAACACAGCATGGGGAAGGACCAATGTCTAAACGGACAGACATCTTCTTGATGTTTCAGGGACAAAACAAAACAATGCCCTGCCAGGGCTCATCAAATCACCCTCATTTGGGAGACGAGCAAAGCATTTGTGACAGAGCTTGAAGAAGAGCGCATTGTATCTTGAAAACACCCTGAGCATGTTGGCTCTGTTCCCGAATCCACTGCTGCCAAACAGATCGTCCGTGTCAGATAAATAATGCAGAAGATCAGTGAGTTTGAGGCCTACGTGATAAATCTGTCTTTGTTGTTTCCAATTGTGGAGAGCTGCGAGAGGGATGATGTTTATGGGATCACACATCAGAAGAATATCATATAACATCTGAAGAACATTAGAAAAGCTCTTCTGGACCAGATCAGTGGTCTACCAAGTCCAGCATCTTCCTTCACACAGTAGTCAACCAGATGCCCTAAAAGACAACAACAAGAGAAGAAGAGTTTGGGTTTATACTCCACTTTTCTATCCTGTAGAGAGTCCCAAAGCAGTTTACAAACTCCTTCCCTTCCTCTTCCTATCACAAACTCCTTGTGAGGTAGATGGGGCAGAGAACTGTTCCTAGCCCAAGGTCAACCAGCAGGCTACATGTGGAAGAGTAGGGAATCTCATCCAGTTCTCCAGATTGGAGTCCGCTGCTCATGAGGAGGAGTGGGGAATCAAACCCCGGTCTCCAGATCTGAGTTGACCGCTCTTAACACTGCACCACACTGGCTTACAAACAGGGCAATGAAGTCACAGCCTTCTGCTACTGTTGCTGGTATTGAGAAATTTACTATCTCTGAATACAGATATTTCTTATTTCACACAATTGGCAGAGACAAATTATTATCATTATTGTTGTTGTTGTTGTTGTTGTTATGGTTGTTGTTATTGTTATTATTATTATTGTAGATTTCACAGCTGCCAGATCTTTAGCTGGTTGTTGGCCTTCATTACAATTCAAGCCTCACCCAGAGGCCTAGGAAGTTGTAATGTATCGGCGTAGTATTCGTGCGGATCCCAGCAGGGCTGCCTTCTGAATTTGACAGATGTTAATTTTGTCAATTCGAAGATGTTTCAAGTGCTGCCCTAGTGTTTTGGGGATGGCGCCCAGCATGCCAATTACCACTGGGACGACCTCAGCTGGTTTGTGCCATAGGTGCTGAAGCTCGATTTTCAAATCGTGGTATCTAGTGACCTTCTCGTGTTCTTTTTCAATGACCCTGCTGTCACCAGGGACTGCTATGTCGATGATGCTCACTTTCTTGTCCTCGATCACGGTGATGTCTGGTGTATTGTGTTTCAACACTTTGTCCATTTGGATTCGAAAGTCCCACAGGATCTTGACCTTCTCATTTTCCATTACTTTCTCTGGACAATGTTCCCACCAGTTCCCAGCTGTTCTTATGTTGTAGTTCTTGCATAAATTCCAGTGGATCATCTTGGCCACTGAGTTGTGTCTCTGTTTGTACTCAGACGGGGCAATCTTTTTGCAGCAGCTGAGGACATGATCTACAGTTTCATCAGCTTCTTTGCACAATCTGCATTTTGCATCATCTGAGGATTTTTCTATTTTGGCCTTGATTGAATTCGTTCTGATGGCTTGCTCTTGGGCAGCTAAAATCAGGGATTCAGGTTTTTTTTTCAGAGTTCCAGTTGTTAACCACATCATCATCATCATCATCATCATCATCATCATCATCATCATCATCATCATCATCATCATCATCATTATTATTAATTATGCTTGTATACCACCCTTCCCCGAAGGGCTCCATGTTCATGTAGCTGCCATTGACAAAGACAAGAATCAACTGGAAGTTGATTCTGACGCTCAGGCCTGAGTTTTGCCATATACATTTCTCAGCCAGTTTGCTCTGCCAATCCCCAGTTTAGAAAAAAATTAGAAAGAGGAATAGCAATGGAGAAAGGTTTTTTTTCCTTAAAGTTTTCCAAAGAACAATGAACTTCATATGAGAAGGTCTTGTTCATTTCTGATTGCTATCCTCTGGGAGAACCATTATGCTTTAGTAGATAGTGTGATGGACTAGGATAGTGTGATGGACCATTAGTAGATAGTGTGATGAACCATTAGTAGATAGTGTGATGGACTAGGATAGTGTGATGGACCTGAGCCCTTTGGGGATGAGTGGGGCACAAATCTAAAAAATAAATATAAATACATAAACTAGGGTTCAGATCCCCCCTTCTTCTTCAATGGAAGCCCATCAAAACCTCTCACTGTGACTTATCTCACAAGGTTGTTGGAAGAAAACAGAGGAGGGGAGAAGGATGTTCTAGACCACTTTCAGTCACAATGGAATTCACTAGAATCTGCCAGCGAAGACTGCTGAGGGTAGAGAGTTTGTTCTGGCTTGCATGAATGCTCTTCTGAGTCTAGGACTGTATAGCATTGTTAGGTAGTTTGGGCAGAAGTTGTGGGTTGGTCTTATTCCAAAATAGTATGGAGAGCAGATTTTTGGGTCTGCAGGGAATCTCTTCTGGATCTCATGATCATGCAATCGTCTTTAAATTATCCTCAAGATGGAAGTTCCATCCAGGTGGAGTAAAGAGTCCAGATCCAGTAGCATATCAACAGAAAATGGAGCGCAGGGCAAGAACTGAGTTTCCTCCCATTGGCGGCTGCCCTCCCCCACCTTCTCAAATTCCCCCTTTTATCCTCCCTATCCTCCCTCTAGGTGCAACCAATTAGTGCCCTGCCCCCTTCTTATTCTGCGGGCCTGGCCCATCTCCATAAGAACATAAGAACATAAGAACATAAGAACAAGCCAGCTGGATCAGACCAAAGTCCATCTAGTCCAGCTCTCTGCTACTCGCAGTGGCCCACCAGGTGCCTTTGGGAGCTCACATGTAGGATGTGAACACAATGGCCTTCTGCGGCTGTTGCTCCCGATCACCTGGTCTGCTAAGGCATTTGCAATCTCAGATCAAAGAGGATCAAGATTGGTAGCCATAAATCAACTTCTCCTCCATAAATCTGTCCAAGCCCCTTTTAAAGCTATCCAGGTTAGTGGCCATCACCACCTCCTGTGGCAGCATATTCCAAACACCAATCACACGTTGCGTGAAGAAGTGTTTCCTTTTCACGCAACGTGTGATTGGTGTTTGGAATATGCTGCCACAGGGGGACAGGGGGACTGTCCATGCCAGTCCACTTCTGCCCAGCCCCACCCACAGCCTCTCTGTCAGGTGTGGGGGCCATCCTCGGGCCTGCTGGCTCAGGCATGAGCCACCAGGCTCTTGTGGCTCATGCCTGAGCCACCTGCCGAGGGGCCACTCACTGCTGATATGACTGCTGCGGCTGCAGGCCTCTTGCCCTCCATGGTCTCACTCACTCGCTGCTTTCACTCCCAACTCGCCCTCCGGCTCAGGTTACATTGCCGGGTAGCTGGATGAGGTGGCTGGATGAGTTCAAGGTGGGGGTCGTCCCCGAACTCCAGAGTGTGCTAAGGAAGAAGAGGGGTGTAGGGGGTGATTTTTCTCCCCCCCCCACATGACTAAATGGCTGCCACCCAGGGATATTTGACCCCATGTGTCCCCCTGTCCAGATCAATTCCAATATGGGTGATTTTTTTAAAAAAAAAATGTGGATCAATCAAATTGGTGGGTATCCTCTAACAAATAAGATGTTAAACTTGGGAGTTGAAGCGTGGAAATGAATCCTGAACCAATATTTGGTCTCCAGTAGCCATTGATTGGTTTCTGTGCAGATGGTAAAATAAGTAACACAGTTCTGTAGGTGTACTAGTTGACAGAGAAACTGGGGTTGGATTTGCTCTATTTCAGTGGGAAATGCGTATATCCATATAGGTATTGCTTAGAGAAGTTGTGGTACTACTTTGGTGTTGAAAATTCAAACCACCACCAGAATTAGCTGGTTCCTTTGATGGAAATAAAATCCTGTAATGGCTGATGATGTACATTTTGCCAGATTTATAACTAAAACTTTATGTTGTGTCAAATTCTGGTTGTAATAGAAATTCAGGGCTAAGTATTTGGAGCACTTTACTTGTTCTACGGTTACGTTGCCAATTTTCCACGTGTGCTGTTTCCATCCTTTTGCAAGGCCATGATTTTTGATTTCCCAAAATTAATAATGACATTGTTTTGTTGGCAATAGTTAACAAAGGCTTGTAAATATCATCTTAGGCCAATTGGTGTACGAGCGAAGATTGCTGTGTCATCAGCATACATGAGTAAAGGTGCTGAGTGGTGGCCCAGTTTTGGTGGGAGGCCATCAATTTCTTTCAGGTAGGGGGCTAGACAGGGCCGGAGCAAGGGGGAACTGCACCCCTGCCACACCCCCACCATGCCCCAGAATAGCCATGCCATGCCCATGACATGCACTGGTGCATGCCCAGTGCATCACACACACACACACACACACCCTTGACGCTATGCCACTGAGGCTAGATCATTCATATATAAATTGAATTAATGGAAGGCAAGGATACAACTTGTCTTACGACTTTCATAACTGGGATCTTTGTTGTTAGGTCACCATTGATGTTACATTTTATTTGGCAAGTCATGTTGGGATAATGAATTAATCAAGTTAGATTCTGTTCCATTAGGGGATTATTGAGCTTCATCTGATTTGGCACAGGGATACAATAAATAAGATAAGGAAAAACTGGGCAGACATTCCATTCATGGTAGCCTCATTTATTGCACACAAGGTCCAGGCCGAAGAGTCCTGGCAGCATTCTGGGGACAGCTTGTCAGAGACATTAAAACCGCAAATCTCAATATTAGTGTTAATGTTTCATTCACCAGCAAGCGTGGTGGCGAGCACATTGGCTCTCTTCCTCCAGAACGTTTGCTCCTCCCTAGAATAAACTTGCAAGGACCATCAATCTCCCTCGACCCTTTCCAAGAGCAGGTAATTATTTCTTCCGACATTCCGGTATGGTTGACTGCTTATAGGAAGGAGATGAACTGTGGAAAGAGAACCCAGAGACTTTAATAAAACCAAACAAGTGATGGTTTCCATGATCCCAGAGTAGCAACTCATAAGGGAGGTGGCCTGTTGTGTCTCTGCATGATTCATTGACCTTTTATGCTTTTTAAAATTTCTTTTGGTCAAGTTTACATTACCTTTGGTTCAGATTCTCAATTGCACATGTTTCCCCCTCTTCAGAACTCACCCTGCTGCAGATCAGAGAAGCCACATGGTTTCAGGTGCAGGTAAAGTGCAATCCCCCCGCCCCGGCCTGTGCAGGTAATGCGGAGCAGAGTGATATGCATTTTGCTTCCTTCAGCTTTTCTGCTCCCCCCCACCTTTCCCCACCCATGTAGGAGCAGTCCCACTGGCATTTCCGGGGGATTAATAGTGCCCCTGTTTGTTGTTGTTGATGTTGTTTAATTTAAGCACTTTCAATCTATCCCAGAAGAAAAGGTCTTTTAAAAGAATATTAAGAAACAGACATCAAACAACCATGAAGCCTGGAAGCAGTCTCCTTGATCCACCTACCTCACAAGGTGTTTGTTGTGGGGAAAGGTAGGGAAGGAGCTTGTAAGCTTCTTTGAGACTCCTTGCTATTGGGGAAAGTGGGGTACAAATTCAACTCTTCTTGGGTGCAGTGTGGTTTCCGGGCTTTATGGCCCTGTTCTAGCAGCATTCTCTCCTGACGTTTCGCCTGCATCTGTGGCTGGGATCTTCAGAGGATCTGATGGTAGGAATGGAAAGCAAGTGGAGTGTATATACTGTGAGGTCAAAAGGTGAGGCCATCTGAATAGAGTAGCCTGGCATGTGAGTCGCAGAGAAGTCTGTAGCATGGGAGAAACAATGAATATTTTCACTCCCGGCTCATTGGCCGTTTCCGCACGGCCTTTTTATGGCACCCTGGGGATGGGAAAAACGCCGTCCCCAGGGAGCCATTCGCACAGGGCGTCAGGCCGCCCTAAATGGCACCCTGGGGATGGGAAAAACGCCGTCCCCAGGGAGCCATTCGCACAGGGCGTCAGGCCGCCCTAAAAAACAACCCTTTAAAGGTTCAGATTCTCAATTGCACATGTTTCCCCCTCTTCAGAACTCACCCTGCTGCAGATCAGAGAAGCCACATGGTTTCAGGTGCAGGTAAAGTGCAATCCCCCCGCCCCGGCCTTTAAAGGGTTGTTTTTGCCTCAACAGTGTGTTCCCGGTGGCGCGGTGCGAACCGCACCGCGAACCGCACCGCCGGGAACACGCTGCTTCCCTTCCCTGTCCCACTCACCTTGTCCCCGTCATCGGCCTGCTGGCCTCTGAAGCCCCTCCCTCACTGTCCTCCAACCCCTGGAGGTCGGAGGGCAGCGTGGGCAGGGCTTCAGAGGCCAGCAGGCCGACGACGGAGACAAGGTGAGTGGGATGGGGAAGGGGGCAGAGGCGGCTCCGCATGGCCTCAGCCCCTACACAGGCTACTCTATTCAGATGGCCTCACCTTTTGACCTCACAGTATATATACTCCATTTGCTTTCCATTCCTACCATCAGATCCTCTGAAGATGCCAGCCACAGATGCAGGCGAAACGTCAGGAGAGAATGCTGCTAGAACACGGCTATACAGCCCGGAAACCACACAGTACCCCAGTGATTCCGGCCGTGAAAGCCTTCAACAATACATTCAACTCTTCTTCTTCTTCTTTATTGTGTATCTGAGAGAGAGCGAAACCTCCACCTCCCCCAAAAAATCTACCCTACTGAGCAGAACCATAAAGAGATTCCAAAACCTGTCAATGTATTTGTCTTTCTTTGAAACAGGTAGAAAGCGAGAAGATAACCAGATAAACAAAAGATTACTGTTTTGCGGCTTCTTCCTCGATCAGTCCTATTTTCTTTCCCAGATGGTCATACCCCTCCTCCTTTGATAATGCTGGCCTAATTGGAAGGAAGATACGGGATATTTTAAGATGGGGAGGGGGCAGGCAGACGTCTTGGGCACAAGTGTGAGAGCTTCCAGAAAAGCGGCAGTAAGCGGAAAGCAGGGCGCGCATGTCAAACTCCCCATCTGCTCGCGATTGAAACGAGGACATTGCCGATCTCATCTGCGAGCGGATGCGAGTGTTTAATGTGATTTCCAACAAATCATTCCCTGCATTTAGAGCAGCACCTGACACCCATTAGCGGGCCCCTGCTTACAAAATATCCTTCGTGGAACGAGACAATTCTGCAGATATGGCAAGTGGTTGTTACACTAGATCAAGGGCTCTGAAGCTTGATATTTGCCAGGACATGAGAATATAATTAGCTTGCTGGATTCAGCAATATGCGCGAGCTCCTAATATTCACAGCAAAGCAGGCAAGCCCACATTTTTCGGCACACTTTCAGCCAATCACAGAGGCAGGCAAATGCCACACACCAATATCCCCTTGTAGGGCGACTCGGGCCAGGCACCCACATTTCAGGCAATTTTGCCTTCAGATCATGCATGATATTCCCAGCTCAGGAATCCTTGCTTGTTATACAGAGCAACAATTGGGATAAAACACTCGGGATTTAGAGAGCCTGCAATTACAAGCAGTTGTAGCTGAGTAAGGGTCTGCAGCCCAGTGGCAGAGCATCCCTTTGGCATGCAGAAAGTCCCAGGTTCAATCCTCACCATCTCCAGTTAAAAGTACCAGGTGATAGGTGATGGGTGACCTGGATAGCTACTGCTGGGCCCATTCCTCACGAGCCCACTTGTTATATTGTGTGTTCATTTTGAGAAAATGGGTGTGCAATTATGCAAACAACAAACTAGCCATTCATCAAATGTCTTTCCAATACAAAACAGAACACAGAAGAAGAAGAAAAAGAGTTTGGATTTATATCCCACCTTTCATGTAAGGGGTCTCAAGGTGGCTTACTAGCTCCTTTCCCTTCCTCTCCCCACAACATACACCTTGTGAGGTGGGTGGGGCTGAGAGAGTCCTGAGAGAACTGTGACTAGCCCAAGGTCACCCAGCAGGAATGTAGTAGTGCAGAAACACATCTGGTTCACCAGATAAGCCTCCGCCACTCAGGTGGAAGAGTGGGGGATCAAACCCGTTTCTCCAGATTAGAATCTACGTGTTCTGTATCGTGATTCGGAACTGAGGGCTTTAATCCGGAGAACCGGGTTTGATTCCCCACTCCTCCACATGAATAGCAGACTCTAATCTGGTGAATCAGGTTTGTTTCCCTACACAGGAAGTCTGCTGGGTAACCTTGGCTAGTCACAGTTCTTTCAGAACTCTCACAGCCCCACCCACCTCACAGGGTCCATGATGTGGGGAGGGGAATTTAAGAAGTTTGTAAGAAGAAGAAGAGGAGTTTGGATTTATATCCCCCCTTTCTCTCCTGAAGGAGACTCAAAGGGGCTTACAATCTCCTTGCCCTTCCCCCCTCACAACAAACACCCTGTGAGATAGGTGGGGCTGAGAGAGCTCCAAGAAGCTGTGACTAGCCCAAGGTCACCCAGCGGGCGTGTGTGGGAGTGTACAGGCTAATCTGAATTCCCCAGATAAGCCTCCACAGCTCAGGTGGCAGAGCTGGGAATCAAACCCGGTTCCTCCAGATTAGATACACGAGCTCTTAACCTCCTATGCCACTGCTGCTCCTTGAGACTCCTTACATTTGAGAGAAGCAGGGTATAAATCCAAACTCTTCTGTCTTCTTGAAAAGAAACTTGAACGGAAGAAAATATGGCAGTTATGTTAATAAGAGAGATTAATTTTACCAGCTACACCAGGAAAGAGTCACTTCAAACCATATTGGTTAGTATTACGTAAGATTAAAAGGACACAACAGGTTGTAGCTCAGTAGAACAGGCTTTTCAGACAGAATATTTTATGTTCGGTCCCTCGTGGGAAGACCTGCCTTTTTTCAGTTGATATTTGAAGGAAACTTTTTACCAGGAAGAAGTCTGGTCGATTGTTTCCCAGCCTCACTTCAGCCACCTCTGTTAGAAGTGCTAATGGAGGTAGTAAGAGATGATGGGATGGGTCAGGATCCCTTAGCCTCTTCCAAGCAGGGATCACTGGTTCAAAACCACTAGAAATTCAAAACCACTAGAAAGGACATCAAGAAGAAAACTGCTGCAGGCTTCCGGAAAAGGTTATTTGGCCCAGGCTGACTTGGTCAGTGGGTGGAGAAAGGGCAGAGGTGGGATCCAGCAGGTTTTCACAGGTTCCCGAGAGTAGGCTACTAATTATTTGTGTGTGCTGAGAGGGGGCTACTAATTGGTGATTTTGCCACGCGATTTTTGCCTTAGTTACGCCCCTCCTCTCAGCAGTAGCGCGCAGAACTTGAAGCAGTCTAGCAGGAGGTGCACCGGCGTGCGTGGCAGCCTGCGCCTGCGTGCATTCGTTTCCCGCCCAAGGACCGGCGCTGCGGCTGCGTCCTTGCCACAGCCCCGGCCAGGAATGCCCCGCCCCTGGAATGCCCGGCCATGCCCCCATCGTGTCCCGCCCAGCCCCATGGCGCTACGCCACAGTTTGAATCCCACCACCATGGGAACCTGTTACTAAAATTTTTGGATCCCACCACTGAGAAAGGGAATGAATAAAACTCCTTGGAGCCAAGAGGAAGCTCCTGTTTGGCTGAGTCTCTCACAGCCTAATCCAGAGTCCCTGGCAACAGGATGCAGCACTGTTGCTGTGCCGCCCTGCTGCCTCAAACAGTGCTTCTCCATAGCACGGGGAGACAAAAAGCAAAAAAACCCCTCCCTGTTGACAAAATGCCCACCTTTGAGCTCTCTGGACTTATGCCAGCATTTTAGGTTGCATAAAGCACCAGCATTCCGGCAGGCCAAAGCTGGGTGGAAGTTGATTAATGTTGGCCATGCTTTTGGAACACCCATGCTACATCAACGGGGAGAGCGGAGGCATTGGAATGCCTTTGGTGGGTTTGCTCCTTTACTAGGGTAAGTACCCCAGGGAAGGCAAATCCACTGGTGCAGCCCCATGCTGCCTCCATAGGCAGATTCAACCCCCCACACACACACACTTTAAATTGGGCGATCAGGGGAGACGGAGTTCCTTTGAGGTCTGGAGGAAGCAGCCAGTTTGACCATGTGCTATTCCAGGAAGCCAGAGAATCCTTCCCATTATAGAGATCTAGTACATCCTAAACTTAAGAGCCTTTCCTGTATTCTAACACCTGATAAGTTTTGGCCCTAGCGAGGGACAAAAGGAATGGCCTTTTTCTGATTCCTTCTGGATCCCTTGCTCAATTTTCTGCGCTAAAAGTACGTTTGCAAGCATTTTCTTTTTAACAAATACTTGGGATGCTAGTTGCAGTTCTCTGTACCACATGGGCCTCTTCCAAACATGCAGAATAATCCACTTTCAATCCATTTTGGAGCTGGACGGACCTGAATTTTTGGGGTATGCCCGAATATTTGGGTACATCTGAATATGTCATTTGTCTTATTCGGGCTTACAGGTAATTTTATGCCCGAATAGATCCGAATCCGAATTTTACCGAATTTCTAGGGTAATTTACTAGGGTAAGTACCCCAGGGAAGGCAAATCGCTGTCAGATGGTGGCAGCAGTTACCCTACCGCTGTCAGATGGTGGCAGCAGTTACCCAAGAGAGAGAGAGAGAGAGAGAGAGAGAGAGAGGTGTCTCTCCAGGAAGAACTGGGAACCCCTGGGAGAGGGTAAGGGGTCGGGCCTGCAGTTCAGAGCATGCCCATTGCGCAAAGCTTCTTTCATTTTGACTAGACAATGGTGACCTTTATGGATGGATGGTCTGATTCAGTTGAAGGCAGCTTCTTGTGTGAACAAAACCCTGTCAGTTAATGTCTCTTCCCAGGTTATTTCCCCTAATTGACAAATGTGACATCCCTAGGAATTTGGGAGACCGTGCAAAAAAGACTTTGATAAGAATAGAAATGTCTCCCTGGTGGGCGGGTTCCACATCTCTAAGCTGCTACAAAGTAAAATTGACAGTGAATTAGGAGAATCCAGCTGAGATGAAACATCTGTCAGAATCTTTTAGTTTTAAAAGAAATAATAACGTGGATACAGTGCATGGAATTTCTCAAGATCGGGCATAACATATAATTTACAGACATCTGAATTCACAGGTTAAGATTTTTTTTTTAAAGTCCAAAATAGAGATTGAGGTGAGACAGCATTGACAGTCTCTATAATGGACCTTCAAAACAGGTACATGTGTGATTCACTTTATTTTAAAAAGTGGGCAAACTCCACTGAATCAGACTCATGGTTCTAGTCCAGCATCCTCTTTGCAGAGACGGCACCCAAATGTCCCATGAGTGAAGAAGCAGATACTCAATCCTGCCCCTTTTGTTATCCCCAAAAGCAACTGGCATTCAGAAGTATGCTGCCTCCAAACATGGGTGTCCTATAGCCAATAGCCATTGGAGGGTCTATCCTCCATGAATTATTTAATCCACATTTTAAAGTTAGTGGTTTTCAAGGTGCCACCTTGTGGTTTTTCAGAGTAATTGTGCATGTTGTGATGCTTAATTTTTGTCTTAATTATATCTATTATCCATCAACTTAAGAACATAAGAACTAGCCTGCTGGATCAGACCAGAGACCATCTAGTCCAGCTCTCTGCTATTCACAGTGGCCCACCAGGTGCCTTTGGGAGCTCATGTGCAGGATGTGAAAGCAATGGCCTTCTGCTGCTGCTGCTGCTCTCGAGCACCTGGTCTGCTAACGCATTTGGATTCTGAGATCAAGGAGGATCAAGATTGGTAGCTATAGATGGACTTCTCCTCCATCAATCTGTCCAAGCCCTTTTTAAAGCTATCCAGGTTAGTGGCCATCACCACCTCCTGTGGCAGCATATTCCAAACACCAATCACACGTTGTGTGAAGAAATGTTTCCTTTGATTAGTCCTAATTCTTCCCCCAGCATTTTCAATGAATGCCCTCCTGGTTCTAGTATTGTGAGAAAGAGAGAAAAATTTCTCTCTGTCAACATTTTCTACCCCGTGCATAATTTTATAGACTTCAATCATATCCCCCCTCAGACGTCTCCTTTCCAAACTAAAGAGTCCCAAACGCTGCAGCCTCTCCTCATAAGGAAGGTGCTCCAATCCTTCAATCATCCTCGTTGCCCCACTTCATTAGATGGCCCCAAGTTCTAGGGTTTTCTGACAGAAAGAAGACATTCTCTCTAGTCTTTTACCTCATGCATGAGCTAAAAAGAACAAGAGGGGACTGGTTGAGGAGCACTGAAGATAGTCTTCTCTAAAGAGCAAAGCTCGCATTAGAAGCTTTGGATCTGGAAAGGACCAAACAGAAAGAGCAGACTTGCTAGATGGAAGAGCTGCACTCTCTTCCTTGAAAACTGCACTACCTGGGGAAAGCTAAGCAACCCTTCTTCAGAGCAGCAGTAACTGGGGAGAGGGAAGAGGAGCATTTGCCACGGCTGCACTCTTTAACAACAGCACTGAAACACTAAGGTATACTCCATTCAGCCTAAAGAACAAAGCGCGGTCTGCGTTCCCTGGAGGAAGTGAAAGGGACCAATTTGCCATGGAAAATGGTGCCAATTCACTTTTAGCCACAGAGAACTGTACTTGGGCAGCATTTTTTTTCACAGCTATCATTGCCTGCAATATCAAACATTCTGGTAGGTGGGGCTGAGAGAGTTCAGAGAGAATTGAGACTAGCCCAAGGTCTCCCAGCAGGCTTCATGTGTAGAAGCGGGGAAATAAATCCAGTTCATTAGGTTAGAGTCCACCACTCATGCAGAGGAGTGGGGAAAATCAAACCCATTCTCCAGATTGTAGTCCACCACTGCCAACCACTGTATCATGCTGGCTTTTCTGTGCTGAAATCAGTAATTCACAGTAGATCAAGCAACAATCCCACAATTAAAGGGACTTGTTCATCATAGCTCTTTGTTAGACAAATAATAGTTAATGGTTTTAGCGATCTGGAAAAGTTGTAGGTGGAGTGGCAGGGGGAATTGCAACTGCTCTCCAGGCTACAGAGCTTGGGAAAGTGGTATCTATGGCATCTCATCATAGCTGAGCTCCCTTCCTTCTCCAAATTCTGTGCCCTCCCAGCAGTCGCAAAGCTACAAGGGGGCGGGGGGGGCACTGTGCACCGGGCGCATGTAACCTCTATCTGTGGGTTCTGTGGGGCAGAACTTGGAATGAGTTTGCAACAACAAATTTTAAAAAAACAAAATGGTTTACTTTCTTAACATATAACATATAACATCAACATTTAACATCACACTTCAAGGTCCTGTTCAGGTTGCATTTTCAAGTCCTTATATTTACAGTCTACTGATACTGCCAAATCCAATTCTTCTTTGCAAGTGGGTTGGCTCCTGAAGACTCCAAGGGCTTGGTGAACAGGATTCAACATGATGAAGGTTTCCAGGAGAACTCTCACCCATTACAAATATAAAAAACCCTTAACAAGGTGTTAAGGGCTTATACAAACCAAGGTCCGAGTCTGGTAGCCTTGTCTCCTCCAAACTACATGAGCTCTGCAGCCTTCTGCTGCTTTGAGTCTCCACCCCTTTCTGGGTCAACCCACTCTGAGCATGGGGGTTACATGCACACCTAAGGGTGTGTGTGGAAAATTGCCCCAGGTCCCTCCCCCTTTCCCTGCCCCCCCTGCGGCGCCCCCCACGGTGCCCCCCTTCACACACTTACATTAGTTCCTTTCCTTTTTCAGAACTTTTTCAGGCTGCAAAAGGCCTGTTTGCAGTAAAAACGGCTTGAGGAACTGCAGTTCCCAGGAGACCTTGGGGCTCACAAGGTCTCCTGGGAAGTATAGTTCCCAACAGGCCGTTTTTACTGAGAACAGGCCTTTTGCAGGCTGAAAAAGTTCTGAAAAAAGAAAGGAACTAAGGTAAGTGGGGGAAGTGGGAAGGGGGTGCCGTGGGAAGGGGGGTGCCGTGGGGGGGGCATGGGGGCAGAAAATTAGAATGTGCATCGGGAGCAGTTTGGCCCAGCTATACCTCTGCCTCCCAGGCACTGCTCCCAAAACTCCAGAACTGTCCCAAGATGGAGCTGTCAACCCTAGACCTTGTTAGGGGGCTGACTTTTAAAAAAACTCAATACGGCTGTTTGACAGTGGAATTCAGTGCCTCGGAGAGTGGTGGAGTCTCCTTCTTTGGAGGTTTTTAAGCAGAGGCTGAATGATCACATGTCAGGAGTGTTTTGATTGTGTGTTCCTGCAATGACAGGGGGTTGGACTTTATGGCCCTCATGGTCCCTTTCAACTCTATGATTCTATGAAACTAGAAGCATGAGCTGGCTTTTATTCCTTTAAGGCACCAAGAATCCATAATTTTCCAATCTTGTATCATAGCAGTTGGCACATTCCCACTGATTTATGGAGTCCAAGGCTAGCATCAAGGGTTGCTAATCTTGCAATGTTTGCAGCAGATGGCAAAGTTCAAGGAGAGCCAAAATCATACCCCACTTGTGCCAAGCAGGTCATCTTCAGATCTAATGGAAGAGATCACCTTCCCACCTCTTCGCTATGCAGCACCGCTGGCAACCGACACAGAAGTTTGATGAAAACGTAAATGGATTCACATGAATGACTTCTGTCCTGAATGATTTCATTAAGCCCTTAAAACAGAAACAGAGATGGCTTGGGGGGGAAATGTGTTGCAGCACAGTGCAAAAGGTGCTAGAGAAGAGTTGTGGTTTTGTGTGTGTGTTTTTTTTCTCAGAGAAGTCTTATTACTATCAAATACAGTTCTTTGGAGTTGTCACTTCGGCAACAAGGAGAATGCCCTGTTAGCAGAGCAGTGACAGAGAAGATTCCAGAGACCCTTAAAATATCTTCATGTACAACTGAAGGATGCTTCAAAAATGCTCTATATGGAATCGGGGGATCCTTCAAAAAATGTCATATGGTGTCAGCAGAAGTGGAGATTGAACCAGAAAGAAGGTGCTCAATTTCAACAACCCCATCTTATAAGGTTGGAAGACATGAATCAGAGTCAAGCATGAGGAATCTTAGACCCTTTCCGCACGGGCCAATAACAGCGCCCTAGGGATGGCAAAAACGCCGTCCTAGGGAGCTGTTCGCATGGGTGGTGCTGCCACATCACAGCAGCGCCGCCTTCACTCCCCCCCAGCGGTGAGAAGCCTCTATTTCTGGGAACAGCAGCTTCCAGGCGTTGCCGTGCAAACGGCAGCGGCTGGAAGGTGCCATCCCCCCTTTCCCGAATGACTTACCTTCCCTTCGACAACTCCTGGGGACACGCCCCCCCCGCCCTGTGACTCCAGAGCTCTTGCACAGGGCAGGGGGGCATGTACCCTGGCCTGGGCAACGCGCTGGAAGGCCAGAAGGAAGGTATGTTGTTTGGGTGATGGCGCAGCGCTGCGCCATCTTCCCTGCCCTTACCGGGACCGTTTGTGCGAACGGTTCCGGGGGTGTGTGTCGGCGTTGTATACCGAGCGTGGTCATGCGGAAACGGCCATGGAGTTGGAAGAGACTGCAAGGGCCATCAAGCCCAACCCCTGCAATGTAGGAACACACAATCAAAGCACTCCAGATGACAGATGACCATCAAGCCTCTCTTTAAAAGTCTCCAAAGTCAGAGACTCCACCCCACTCTGAGGTAGTGAATTCCACAGTCAAACAGCTTTTGCTGTCAGAAAGTTTTTCCTGATGTGTATGTGGAATCTCTTTTCCTGCACCTTGAACCCATTCCTCCTGGGCCTAATCTCTGGAGAAGCAAAAAATAAGCTTGCTCCCTCACCAACATGACATCCATTCAAATATCTAAACATGTCCCCCCATATCATGTCCCCCCCCTAACCTTCACTTCTCCAGAATAAACATCCCCAGTTCCCTAAGTCTCTCCTCATAAAGCATGGATTCCAGACCTTTTACCATTTTGGTCGCCCTCCTCTGGACCCATAGTGATTTGAATCTGGTCAAAAAAATTTAATCTATATTATATTTTGATAAATGAAGTGTGATCTTAGAATGCAAATTACTCATAGACAGCATGTACAACTCTTTTAAATTTAATAACGGTCTATATTCACGCTTGTATACCTTATGCCAATAAAGGTCTATTGTTATTGTGTGATTGTGATTTGAATCTAAAGGTCCTGAAATGTTATGATCTGTGCATTGTAAAAAGAACCTTCAGGATCATTTATTTAAAGGGTCACTTGGAAATAAAAGCATGTATCATATCTTACAGCTGTAGTCAAATGAAACTATGACTAAATAAGGCTCAAGAATAGAACAATCAGGCCACCGGGAAGTGATGAAACCCGTTGCTGTAAACACCCTTCAAATGAAAATTCTTGTATAACTCAAAGGTTGTTTTTTTGAGATATCTCTGGGTTGTTTCTCAGGGTATTTGTCTTTGTGGGTGGCTTCTTTGGGGACAACTTGTTCCTCTTCGCCCCCTTCCATGCAAGAGCTCTGCCAACTCAACAAGATTTCTTCACCATGGCATCTCTCCAGAGACAGAAGATTCTGCACATATTTTCACTGCATGCCTAATTATTAGATTAGTGTGCTCACGTACTGCTGCTGTATTGAAAAGCTGGAAGCAGAGTGCCTTCGAAATGCCTCTCTTTAAAGGAACCACATTGATAAAATAGAAGACTTGTAGCTTGGGGCCATCATGTCCTCCCTGGGAACGAGCAAGGGGCTTACTAGTTGTGAAAGGAAGCCTAGCTTAGGTCGATTCTGCACTTGCGTTATCGACCTAAGTTCAAGCTGCGTTCGACCAAAGTGCTCCGCACAACCACTGGGATCAATGTGGTTTTGTACCAGCTTCGCCCGGTGTAACAGTCAAATTTCTGACTCCAGTTGGGAACTACTACTTCTTCAGGGAACCACGCTCGAACTCAGCTCGATTCCAGTAAAGTGCGGAATCTCTGGTGCCAGGAGTCCCCCATTCAACCAATCACACCTGAGTGTTTCGGGCATGCGTACAGCTGGCCAATCAAAAAACGTCACCTTCGTCCCTTCCATTCCTGTGGTGCCAGTTAAAGTTGTTGCCATAGTGTGTGTGGGGATAGGACGGAATCATTGGCTGTGGTGAGCAGTAGCCAATCCGGAACTGGAGGCGGTGAAGAGGCACAGGATGATTCCGCCCTCAGAGCCGGGATCAAGCTGGTTGCAGTGGGGAACAACAATGACTTCGACCTAGGTTAGTACCCTTCTCAGGGAACTGGGTCGAACCTATTTTACTCATGTGTGGAATCGCCCTTAGAGTAGAAAAATAAGAGTTTGGATTTATACCCCACTTTTCTCAACCGTAAGGAGTCTCAAAGTGGCTTACAAACTCCTACCCTGCCTCGTCCTGCAACAGTCACCTTGTGAGGTAGGTGAGGCTGGCCCAAGGTCACCCAGAAGGCTACATGTGGAGGAGTGGGGAATCAAACCCGATTTTCTAGATTGGAGTCCACTGCTCTTACATCACACTGGCTCCCGGGAACATCACCAGCAATACCACAACATCACCTCTGGTGGATAGCAGATTCTTGGCTTAGCAAGAGGCCACACAAGCGCGAGACCTTAATTGCCCATTTATATGGTAGTCAGCTTTTGCAAGAAACTTGCAGTGCAGTGAACAAAGTTTAACAGTTTTATTTAGGGATAATGGAGGTACACAAGCACACAATAATTAATGCAGAATGCAGTCTTAAGCTATAGGCAGTTGTGAGGGGGTAGATCTAGAATAGAGGAGGGACTTTGGAAAGTAAGGGTTATGGTCACCTGATCTCGGAGCAGAATGGTCTGATCATCAAAACTGAATGACCCGTGCTTAGATCTGGAAGAACAATGCATTGTGGAACAATGTCACAAACAGGGAGGTGCCCAGAAATATTAAACAAGGGCTGCTGGGTGAGGAGGTTTCTTATAGGGAGAAATAGACTCTCAGGGTTATGCAGAGTGATCCTTAATTTCTCAGGACAAAGAGTGATCCTTAATTTTTCAGACAAAGGCTCATTCCGCATATGCAGAACAATGCCCTTTCAAACTGCTTTCAGTGCTCTTTGAAGCTGTGCGGAATGGCAAAATCCACTTGCAAACAGTTGTGAAAGTGGTTTGAAAACGCATTATTTTGCGTTTGCAGAAGGGGCCAGAGTGAAGCCCTGTCTTTCTGGGGACAGAGAAGAGACAGACATCAGCCTTAATGGATGAGTCATTAATCTAATGGGTTGAGCCATCAGCTTGATGTTCCAAACTCTGGAGTGCCTCTCAGGGGGAAGTTAGCTGATGGAATTACATCTGCAGAACAATTGCAAACCAAATGAGGCGGTCGTTAAAGGTATTAATCAGAGGAAGAAGCATTGGATTAATATAACACTGGGCAGGCAAGCACATTAACACATCCACTGTCTTTACAGAGGTATATGGTCCAGGGCTGGAGATGGGAATGCTAGGTCCAGAGCATTGTGTTCACTTAATCCTGTCGGAAAGGATATGACAGAGGTGTTATACAAGGCTGATTTGGAGGTGGTCAAGACCAGACATAGTTCTTGTTTCTTGTGGGTACATTGAGCCAATGCAAAGAATGGGTTCCCCATTTTGGCACTGCATTGCTAGGCAACCCAAGGGTTGGCAGAGATGGGTACAGGCACCACTGTCCTCCAAACAGGGTTCCCTTAGCCCACCATAGATTGGTCTGGCAACACTAGTATATAATTTCTGTATCAGAATCAGTGGAAGAAAAGACATTATGAAGCCAGAGTTGCCTTGATTCCTTCCTCTTCTCTTTCCCGGAAACACCAGTGTGCCATTTCCCCTCCTATTTCATCCTACCAAATACCCACCTTCCTTCTTTCACAGTCCACTACGCAAACATGTCTGGCTCCAACTGTTCACCAACTTAGCTAGGGTCTGAGCGTCCTTGGGATTAGTCTGTTCTGTTTTATTTTAAACTGAGAACTCAACATGGGACCAACGATCACCTTGCTAGTTTGTTTGAAATGCAAATTGAACGCCAGGTTAATCTGCTTTGCACCTGCCCAGTTTGCAACTTTCAGCCTAATATGGCAGCTGTCAGGGTAGGAACTTCAATAGGCTTTTCTTCAATAAGCTGTTTTGTATGACACCAGGGTAGGGGCAGGCTGTGTCATAGTAACCACACTATACTTGTAACTTGTGTTGCAGCTAATTAGAAGCACTTCATCATGATGCAGGATGAGAATTATGCAGTTTACTAGGGAACATTATGCATTGCCCTAGGAAATAATGACAAATCCCATAAGACAGTATGGAAAAGTGCATGTGTAATTTAAATCCATTCCAGGCATTTTTGTTACCCTTCTCATTAACAAATACTGAAACAGGAAACCATAAAGACAAGAAAAAAATCTCAAAATTATATGTCACTGTGAAATGTTTATTCTTTTCCTCTTTCTTTCTTTCTTTCTTTCTTTCTTTCTTTCTTTCTTTCTTTCTTTCTTTCTTTCTTTCTTTCTTTCTTTCTTTCTTTCTTTCTTTCTTTCTTTCTTTCTTTCTTTCTATCCAAAGTAGCTACGGAGTTCTTCTCTTCTTAATTTTTTTTTTCTGCAGGAGGCAGAGACTTACCAAAACACCATCCTGTGACATCATTTCATCATTTCTAAGTGGGCAACTGGAAGTGACATCACTGCGCCATAGGAATGTCAAGGATTTCAACAAAATTCTGTAATAAAAACGATGAAATCAAGATCATCCTGTGATATGGTAAACTCATCTTCTATTATTATTATTATTATTATTATTGTTGTTGTTGTTGTTGTTGTTGTTGTTATTGTTATTATTATGAATGAATGAATGAATGAATGAATGAATAAATGAATTAATGAATTAATGAATTAATGAATTAATGAATTATTAATGAATTAATTCATTAATTCATTAATTCATTTATTCATTTATTCATTCAATTTAATAGATCGCCCTACCCCCGAAGGGCTCAGGGCGGTTCACAAAACAATCGAACACGATACAACATATGATTTCAATTAAAACAATAAGTAAATTAAAACATGAAGACATTAGCAGCAATGATCTTCTATAATTAAAATAAGTAGATAATGTCTGGCGTTAACCGCCGGGAGGGGACTGGCCGATATTCAATCAGCAGATGACATATGGAGCGATAGAAACAACTGATTTCTGGTCACACAGTTGAAAACTCCACTGCTGCATTATGGGATCCATTCCAGCTCTTTCATTGGTTGATTAGGCACAATGTGCTTGCTGTGTAATGGGGGCGAATGTCCACTGCATCAAGATTTCTTGTACGGACCTGTTTCCTCAAACCCTGCTTTCACTTCTCGTTCTCTCTGTGGTAAGCAAGACCACTTTTAGGACAACTTTTAATCTGTTTTACCACCAGAGTGGGAAATATTTGCTAGTGAGCATAGCTTTGCCCCAGAGATCTTCCCTCCACCCACGGCCAGCCTTCCCTCTCCCTTGCATTGCTTGGCACACCTTTCTCTGCAACTAACATCTGAGAAGAAGCGGGATATTAGATCTGAAAGTATCAATCTAAGGACAGACAAGATGTGACCCAAAAGGATGGAAAAGTCACTAGCCTTACAGCCATCTCTCCTGATTACTTGCCTGCCTGCTGCTGGGTCTTCTTTTCAGTTCTTTTGCACATTGGACATTGCTACATTCAACCAGTTTTACATTTTATAGTTGTGAATTCAGGGGCTTTTTAAACATTCTCTTGAGATTCAGATATTTAATTCACCATACTGGTGTCCTGTGATTCCAGGACATGACTGGTTGCTTAGTGGTTTCCAAGTCAACTTCAAGGTGCTGGTTCTCACTTTTATAATCCTAAATGTTCTGGGATCTTCTTATTGATGGGACTGCTTCTCCCAAGAATCCTTCTTCATCATGAGGCCTGCTGAAAACGTGAAGCTGTCTTATATGGAATCAGGCCATTGGTCTGTCAAGGGCAGTACTGTCTACTCAACCTGGAAGTGGCTATTCAGAGTCTTCCACATCACCTGCTTCCTGGTCCTTTCATGTAGAGCAGGGGTCTGCAAACCGCGGCTCCGGAGCCGCATGGGGCTCTTTCAGCCTTATACTGCGGCTCCATGTTGCCTGGAGGTCGGAGGGAGCGTGGGCGTGTCCCTCCAGCCCTCCAGAGCAGCGCTGGAAGGAAAGATGAGTGGAGGGGCAGAACCAGAGGTGGCTCCGTGCGTGAGGGTGCCGTTTTTCGTGTCCCCTCCACTCACCTCTCCTTTCAGCACTGCTCTGGAGGGCTGAAGGGACACACCCACGCTGCCCTCTGACCCCTGGAGGTCAGAGGGTAGTGTGGCCGTTTCCCTCCAGAGCAGCCGCCATCCCCCCTCTGCCCCACGGAGCAGGCAGCTGCTTGCTCTGTCGGGCAGAAGGGGTTTCTCTGCCCAGCTCCTCCGCCTCCCAACGCTGGAAGGAAAGGTGAGTGCAGGGTCTGAACCGGCTCACCTCTCTGGCTCAGTAGACCTTCAGGGACGTGGAAAACAGGTCCAAATGGCTCTTCGGGTGGTAAAGGTTACTGACCCCTGATCTAGAGAGTCTGGAGATGGAACTGCAGACCTTCTCTGCTCATAGCAAATACTCCACCACTGAAGTATGCTTCCACCCTTGGGACTCCAAGAATGGCACAGCACGAGGAAGGTTGCTGTGCTCAAGGTTACATTGCAATGAGCTTGAATGCATCCCCCCTCAAAAATCACGATGATGGGCTTGATCCCATCCCTCAGGTCTGTTTTGCTAGAGTAGCCACTTTTCTCTGGTGAAAAGTATCTGGCGATACTTCTGTATCAAGATGCTTAGAAGAACATATTGCATGAGAGGAAACTTCTTCCAACATACAAAAGGGTCTCTGCCAGCAGAACAGAAAATATGTGATGGATATATCCCATCACTTTGTTTGGAGCAGCAGTGGCGTAGGAGGTTAAAAGCTCGTGTATCTAATCTGGAGGTACCGGGTTTGATTCCCCGCTCTGCCGCCTGAGCTGTGGAGGCTTATCTGGGGAATTCAGATTAGCCTGTGCACTCTTCCACACACCAGCTGGGTGACCTTGGGCTAGTCACAGCTTCTTGGAGCTCTCTCAGCCCCACCTACCTCACAGGGTGTTTGTTGTGAGGGGGGAAGGGCAAGGAGATTGTAAGCCCTTTGAGTCTCCTACAGGAGAGAAAGGGGGGATATAAATCCAAACTCTTCTTCTTCTCCTCAGTGTAAACATTTTCTCTAGCAAAGGGAACGTTCCCCTTGGGGAAGCGTCTCCTCCAAAGGAAAGCTCCTACTTCCAGAGAAAGTATTCATCCTTCGGTGGGTTGAGAGGTAGGATACGGCGCAGTGTTTTCTTTGCTATGACATGAATAATCTGAATATTAGGAAAGTGAAAATAAGTGAGTTTCTGTGTTCTGCTTGGCTGAAGAAAATATCTAAGACACCTTCAGATCACACACAATGAAGTCTTCAAGGGGGGGAAGGGTGAGGAAAGAGAACAGCAGACAAAGGATCTCTATAAATAAAACGCTTGCATGGAAAGCCGAAGTGAAAATGAGCTAATGTCACAGGTTAGAATTTGCTGCGATGCGGCGGTGGGGGGTTATTCTAGTGTAGAGAAGAGAGCAACTCCGAGCTGATCTGGAAGGTTAAAGGGCAGGGATTGTTTTAGAGATGACAGGAAGCAATGACTTCCGCTGGCATTTAGAAACGCTTACATTTCCCACCCCTAACCACCATCAAAAACCGAAGTCTGCTTTTTGGCATGGTATAATAATTGGGAGAAAAGTGGTGGCCAATTACTGTCTGAAGGATATAGTTGATATGACATATAGCTGTCATTTTCCTGAGACTGCTTATGTCCAGGGCACCCTTCTTCAGCCAACCCCCCCCCCCACTCTAAGTTTGTAAGCTCTGCCGTGACAGCTGTTGGGAGGTTTTGAGGGTGGTGACTGGAGAACGGGGAGTTTGGAAGAATGTGACATCACTTGCAGGTGACGCTCGAGGAATTTCCCCTAATTTCTATTGTAAGCATAAGCATCTTATTGTCATTGTGCACGCACAACGAAATTTCCCCTTCCTCCACCCATCCCTTCACAGCCCCAAACACATCAACATGAAGCCACGGAGTTCAGCCTAGCCACAGCTCTAGAGTAGAAGCTGTCTCCAAGCCTCTTTGTCCTAGTTTTGATAGACCTGTATCGTCTGTCGGATGGTAGCAGTTCAAAAAGAGAGTGTGCTGGATGAGACGGGTCTCTCAGAATATTTTGGGCTCTCTTTAGGCTTCGGGAATTATAGAGTTCTTCCAAGGAGGGGAGAGGGCAGCCGATAATCCTCTGTGCAGTAGTGATCACCCTTTGGAGCGCCTTTCTATCTGCCACTGTGCAACTGGAGAACCATCCACAGATGCAGTAGGTTAAGAAACTCTCTATAGCACAGTGGTAAAAGGACACCAGGAGTTTTCCATTCAGTTGTTGTTTCCTTAACAGTCTCAGACAGTACAGTCTTTGCTGGGCCTTCTTAACCACCGTGGCAGTCTGTACGCCCCAGGTCAAGTCCTCTTTAATCATGACTCCCAGAAATTTAAAATTAGCCACCCACTCTACTTGATCTCCATTTATAGTCAAGGGCTGAATTTGTGAGATATATAAACATGAAGAAATTCCTACACTAGAAAGTTCATTTTCTGGCATTTTTTCTTCCAGTTGCCAGTTTGATCAATGCCATACAGCTGACCTGGGTATTTGGGGGTCAAAGTCTGAGGAGTGACCTCAAAAGGCTATAATGTCAACCAGCCCCATTCAAAGGTGGGTGAGTCAGCCACTGGGAGCGGCATAGAGCCATGTTGGATTTGCCCTGTCTAGGGCACTTGCCCTGACAGAGGGTGGGATGCAATGGTAGGCAGCCACCATGGCCCTCCACCCCAGTAAAACATGGCGTTGAATGCTGCATCAGTGTCATTGCACCCCCACCACTTCTGGCATAGTGGGCTCAGTCCAGGGGCATGGCTAGGGGATGAACCAATGCTAGTCAGCTTCCACTCAACCATGGTTATGCTGGTGGCCAGGGCTGGGTTGATAATAGAACTGGGAGTTGATAATAAAACTGCAAGGATTGTCATGCCCTTATATAAAGCCGTGGTGCGACCGCACTTGGAGTACTGTGTTCAGTTCTGGTCGCCACATCTCAAAAAGGATATCGAAGAGATGAAAAAAAGTGCAGAGAAGGGCAACGAGGATGACTGAGGGACTGGAGCACCTTCCTTACGAGGAGAGGCTGCAGCGTTTGGGACTCTTTAGTTTGGAGAGGAGACGTCTGAGGGGGGATATAACTGAAGTCTATAAAATTATGCATGGGGTAAAAAATTTTGAAAGAGAGAAAATTTTCCTTCTTTCTCACAAGACTAGAACCAGGGGGTATCCATTGAAAATGCTGGGGGGAAGAATTTGGACTAATAAAAGGAAACACTTCTTCACGCAACGGGTGTTTGGTGTTTGGAATATGCTGCTGTCAAGAGGAGGTGGTGATGGCCACTAACCTGGATAGCTTTAAAAAGAGCTTGGACAGATTTAAGGAGGAGAAGTCGATCTATGGCTACCAATCTTGATCCTCCTTGATCTCTGATTGCAAATGCCTTAGCAGACCAGGTGCTCAGGAGCAGCAGCCGCAGAAGACCATTGCTTTCACATCCTGCACGTGAGCTCCCAAAGGCACCTGGTGGGCCACTGCGAGTAGCAGAGGGCTGGACTAGATGGACTCTGGTCTGATCTAACAGGCTTGTTCTTATGTTCTTATGTTCTTATATGGACTCACGCCACCTTTTCGTTAGCGTAAGTCTATTAAGCCCAATGGGGACTCTCCACTATTGGGGAGGCTTCGCCACTGGAAAGCCTCCTTGGATGAGGCTGATAGAGTCCACCATGTAGAGTAGCCATTTTCTCAACAGGAACCTATCTCTGCCGTTTGTGGGTCAGTTGTCATTCCAGGAGAAGTCTCCCCAGAGTGTTGACAACCTTATGTGATAGGCTCTCTATATCAATTTGGTTGGGGCGGGGGCATTTCATTAGTTATCAAACGGATGTGCCTGAAATTAACCCAGAGCTCTCTTTTAATGATCCCAAATCAATTAAGTGAATGATATTAATATTAAAAGACCCAGCCCCTAACAGACCTGGTTCACATTACCGTTTCAATCATTCACGTCCTCCAAGGTGTCCGTTTATTATAATGTAGTCACGCTAATCTTCTGTGTAATTAATTTTCTCGTTCCCCTCCAAGATAAAATTAGATTTCTTAAAAATGTAAGATTTCTTTGTACTTTTTATCTATTTTTTGCATCAAAAGAGCCTTCGATGCACCTGATTGTAGATGTGGGTTTTGTACCGCTTAGTTCTTTCATAATTCGTACCAGAACAGAAGGAAAGCAGGAGAATTGCAATGGGAGAGGATATGCCAGGAATCCCCACAGCTGAGGCCCCACAGAGACAACTGAGAGGTGGAGGGGGGGTGACATATGCCTCTAGCATTTTCTAGGGAATCAAGTATGGAGCTCATCTCCCTAAGGCTGTAGTTGTTTATATGTTTGTTCATTCATTTACTTAGAGCCATGATGGCGAACCTTTGGCACTCCAGATGTTATGGACTACAATTCCCATCAGCCCCTTCCAACATGGCCAATTGGCCATGCTGGAAGGGGCTGATGGGAATTGTAGTCCATAACATCTGGAGTGCCAAAGGTTCACCACCACTGACTTAGAATATTAGCATAAAACCTCCCAACAAAGATCTCTAGGAAGCTCCTCAAGAGAAGCGATACAGGTAGTTTGCAATTGAGTCAGACCACCACCCCCTTCCCTGGTGTGGGGATGGACTTCGCGACGGGGGCACAATTGAATGCCAGTGGGCAGAGCTCACTCTGCCCTGATCTCTGCATGAAGTGTGGGGGCGGGGCCACCAAGCTCACCCCTCCCCTGGTCTCCACATGGAGCCCGTCGGCACCTGGTGCTCAGTCTGATCCTGGCCTCAGAGAAGTTTGGATGAAGCTTTAAACTGCAGGCTGGAAATGTACAGTTTAAGCTGGACCTGGGTGACCTGAGGCCACCATCCAATGGCCCCATCCTGCCCCCATCTGCATGTGGAGATTAGGGTAGTGAACATAAGAACATAAGAACAAGCCTGCTGGATCAGACAAGAGTCCATCTAGTCCAGCTCTCTGCTACTCGCAGTGGCCCATCAGGTGCCTTTGGGAGCTCACATGCACGATGTGAAAGCAATGGCCTTCTACAGCTGTTGCTCCCGATCACCTAGGGCGATTCCGCACACAAGTAAAATAGGTTTGACCCAGTTCCCTGAGAAGGGTACTCTCGACCTGAGTCGGTCGAGAGCCATTGTTGTTGTCCCCACTGCAACCAACTTGATCCCAGCTCAGAGGGCGGAATCATCCTGTGTCTCTTCGCCGCTCAGTTCCGATTGGCTACTGTTCTACAGCCATGTTCCATCTATCCCCACACACATTATAAAAAAAACTGCCACAGGAATGGAGGGACAAAGGTGGCGTTTTTTTTATTGGCCAGCTGTACGCATGTCCCAGGAAACACCTTGAAGCAGCTGTGATTGGCTGAATGTGGGGACTCCTGGCCCCAGAGATTCCGCCTTTACTGGAATCGAGCTAGAGTTCAAGCGTGGTTCCCTCGAAAAGTAGTAGTTCCCACAACTGGAGTCAGAAATTTGACCTGTTACTAGCAGGTGAGAAACTTAGGTGCAAAACCACTTCGATCCCAGTGGTTGTGCGGAGCACTTAGGACAAACGCAGCTCGAACTTAGGTCGATAACGCAAGTGCAGAATTGACCCTGGTCTGTTAAGGCATTTGCAATCTCAGATCAAAGAGGATCAAGATTGATAGCCATAAATGCGCACTTCTCCTCCATAAATCTGTCCAAGCCCCTTTTAAAGCTGTCCAGGTTAGTGGCCATCACCACCTCCTGTGGCAGCATATTCCAAACACCAATCACACGTGCAAGCTGGCCGGCCCCACTCCTAAACTCCATGTGGAGATTGGGTGGGGTGAGCCCAGCGGACCCTTCTCCCAAGCTCCACCTGGAGTTTGGCTGGGCGCAGCTGGATTGGGAGGGGTGCATGGCTCCCAGGGTAGCCCGGGTGCCATTTTATCAACTATACCCCCTGATAGTTCCACCCCTGGTTCTATATATCCACACATTTGCTTATAGAAATCTGCATTTTTTTTTAAATTTGACATTTGAAATAATATGGGCAGACGCCCAACACTTCATTATGTTTCTCTGGAAAGCTATGTGAGTGGGTAGCAAACACCCAGTCATTTGACATCTGCGATATTTTGCGCTCCAAACATTTGTTTTCTCCGTGCCCTGCAGATATCATGGCAAAAGTAGGCACCGAAGTCTGTGTTCTTGTGGCTTCCTTTGTTTTCTTCCTCGCTTGCGCATTTGGTGGGGCAGTTGTGGCCTCGGCAAGGCTGGGGACCGGCTCAGCCGTCGGCAATCTGCGATGGAAAATAAAATGAGTTTGAACCGCCCCCTTTCTTCCATTCCCCCATCCCCCAGAACTGGTGCTTGCCCAGAAAAAGAAGAAATGAGCAGAAACAACCCGTTTTGTGGTGCTTCTCCACTGTGGCTAGATTTGTTAATGTTCTAAACACTGATTTCCCTCTTACTCAGAACGCTATGCAAACAATGGCCTCGAGCAGTCCACACAGATAACCATCTGGGATTTGGGCTGCACAGAACAGATGGGATATACTGACAAATGCAAGGTGCAGATGGGGGGGGGGAGCAGAGAGCTGTCTCTGTGATCCACAATCCTGGGAGGTCTGAGTGATGATTTGGGCAACCGGCCTTCAACCCTGCAGGGAGTTTCAAGCGGAGGACTCTCCCCGCCACCCAAGCACATATAAGGCCCCGTTTGGAACTGACTGGAAAAAATTAGTCTGGTTAATTTAGAGGATTTCCCCAAGATATCAAAAATCAATCCATTTTTTAAGAGGCAGACCAATTCTAAATCAGCCGGGTGTCTCTAGGGATGCCAACTCCAGGTTGGTAAATTCCTGGGGATTTGGGAGTAGAGCCTAGCATAGTATTGCTTGCAGCACTATGTCACTTCTATTTTTTTTTTTAAAAAAAAAAGGAAGTGACAAAGTGAAGCAGTACGAATTGCCAGAAACTCTATGGTAAAATGATAGAGTTTTCAGAAATTCCTAGAGCTGTACTTTGTCACTTCCAGCAAGGATTTCTGATGTTGTCATTTTTGTCATTGCAGTGTTTTTTTAATTTTTTTCCCCTGGAGGAGGGGATCCTTCTCACACCAGGGGCTTGGCAGACCTGTTGGTATCACATCAGAGGCCACTGGAATATTTTTGGTCCCATTTTCACACACACACACACACACACACACACACACACATGTATATTACATATATATATGTTAAGGTGACCAGATGGCCGCGCGCGCATGCGCACGCAGCCGCAGGAGCGCACTGCCTTCTGGGGCACAGCAAGCCCCAGAAGGCCGTGCTCCTGCGGCCGCGGTTGCGGGAAGCTGCCGCACTGCCTTGCGCCTCAGAAGGCAGTGTGGCAGCCTCCCAAAAATCGGGACAATTTCAATAACCCGTGGGACACAGGACAAATTGTTTGAAGGCGGGACTGTCCCGCCAAAAGCAGGATACCTGGTCAGCCTGATATATGTATGCATGTATGTATGCATATATATGTATATGTGTGTGTGTGTATATATATATAATATTCATTCATTCTGGTGGTGAGAATATATATATATGAATTATATATATGAATGAAATCACTAAGCTGTACCTTGTGAAATCTGTTTTCCACACAAAGGGCTGTATAGGACAAAAAGGAAAAGAAAAAGAAAGCAAGGTCCCTGCTCGGTGTTTTAGCTCTATTCACAAATCTCTTGGACAGCTTTAAAAGCTATTACCTAAATGCTTGCCGGTATTTCCACATGCCATCACAAAGGGGGTGAAAAAACCCCTCCATTGCATCGGCAAGGAAGGTTTCCTCACCTAGTGCTTGACTCAAAGGCATTTCCTCATGATATTTCCTCCAGACCCCTTAGGATTACGACGGAAGGCAGAAGTTATCCAAGAATCTTTTAATTATATTAGCAAAGCCAGAAGCATGCATAAACATCTCCGACTGTAAGAGGGTAATTTATAATATTAAAAGCTCTGTATGAAGGTATAGCTTGGGCAGCCAGGGCCTGCAGGATTTTCATGCCCAGAACACCAACAAAAAAGAGAAATTGATAATGCAGGGCTTTTTTTTCAATTAACCCCTCCACCCAGCCAAAAATCTAGATTCAAACTGTGAAAGCATTTCGATGCCCCCCAATAATATTTCTAGAGTTTGCGATATGGGAACAGGTAGAAGTAGGTATGGAAATTCTGTGAAGGTGCAAGCATTATTGAAAAAAATGTTTTCCCCCTACTTTCTCAATGAAACTTCAGTCACTGGCCTGTTGATTCATATTGATGAACAACGGATTGTGCAGTCAAGTCACCAGTGACCTATGGCAAGCCGCAAGGGTTTTCAAGGGAAGAGATGTTCAGAGGTGGTTGTTTGCCAGTACCACCTTCTTCATAGCAACCCTGCTATTCCTTGGTCATCTCCCACTCAAGTACTAACCAGGGTTCACCAATCTCTGAGATCTGACAAGATTAGGCTCGCCTGGATCATCAAGGACAGGGCAAGGCTGCCCCAGAAATGAAGAAGAAGAAGAAGAAGAAGAAGAAGAAGAAGAAGAAGAAGAAGAAGAAGAAGAAGAAGAAGAAGAAGAAGAAGAAGAACAAGAACAAGAACAAGAACAAGAACAAGAACAAGAACAAGAACAAGAAGAACAAGAAGAACAAGAACAAGAACAAGAAGAGGAGGAGGAGGAGGAGGAGGAGGAGGAGGAGGAGGAGGAGGAGGAGGAGGAGGAGGTTGGGTTTATATCCCCCCTTTCTCTCCTGCAGGAGACTCAAAGGGGCTTACAATCTCCTTGCCCTTCCCCCCTCACAACAAACACCCTGTGAGGTAGGTGGGGCTGAGAGAGCTCCGAGAAGCTGTGACTAGCCCAAGGTCCCCCAGCTGGCATGTGTGGGGGTGCACAGGCTAATCTGAATTCCCCAGGTAAGCCTCCACAGCTCAGGCGGCAGAGCTGGGAATCAAACCCGGTTCCTCCAGATTAGATACACGAGCTCTTAACCTCCTACGCCACTGCTGCACAAACAAAATGAATGTTTGTTTGCTTGCTTGCATGTCAGTTGCATGGAAACGTTGCCCCATGGAAATGAAAAGGTTCACAACGATGACCGATGAAACAAAATGTAAGCAAAGGGGATGTATTCATGCATCCTTAATAGGCAGGCCCTCTAGCCTGAATGACTCAGTCATGCCCAATCTTCTGAGATCCTAGAAACTCAGTAGGGTTGCTTTGAATGGGGGGCCGCTACAGAATTCCAGGGTGACAACACCGGCAATAGAAACCCCATCTGTTCTTCGCTTGCCTTGAAAACCTTGCAGGGTCGTGATAGGTTGGTGGTGACTTTCCACCATCAATAGACGCACAGATGGATGGATAGAAGGATGCTTGAGCTTCACTGACTGATTCCAAGAGCAAGCGTGGTGTAGTGGTTAAGAGTGGTGGAAGCTGTAGCCACATTCTTAATACGTGCGGAGATAGTTGAGAGTTCCCAGTAGAACATATTTGTTGTGCCCCCCATGGGGCCTTTTATCTGTCATGTATTCCTGCAATTGTTCCCGATTTATGTAACTCTTTCTGACTATGCCAATAAAGGCTTATGTATGTATGTATGTAATACGTGTTTTGCATTTCTTATAATAATGCTCTTTTAACTGTAACTTTATTTAGTTTTAACTGTTTTTGGTTTTTTTCTAACGCCTGTTAAAAGTCTCTGAAACCTGAATCTGAATGGTGGACGCTAATCTGGAGAACCGGGTTTGATTCCCCACTCCTCCACATGAGTGGCAGATTCTGATCTGGTGAACTGGATTTGCTTCCCTGCTCCTCCACATGAAGCCTGCTGGGTGACCTTGGGCTAGTCACAGCTCTTCAGAACTCTCTCAGCTCCACCTACCCCACAAGGTGTCTGTTGTGGGGAGAAGAAGGGAAGGAATTTGGAAGCTGCTTTGAGATTCCTTAAAGGTACAGAAAAGTGGGGTAAAATTCAAGTTCTCCTTTTTCTTCATAGAGAACCTTCATATTTTGCATGGCATTACTTTTTAAAAATTGAGGAGCACTTTTGAGGGTCCCACCCACAAAGAAAGAGTGGTATAATAGTGAGTAGGACCTGAGAGACCTCAGAGTAGGACCTGAGAAACCTGGGTTCAAATTGCCACTCTATCATGGAAACCTGCTGGTGACCTTGGGCCAGTCATACCTCTCAGTCAAACCTACCTTCAAGGGTTGTTGTGAAGATAAAAAGAAGAATGGGAGGCCTCTTTGGCTTCTCACTGGAGACAAAAGTGGGGCATAAATGAAGTAAATCAATTTATTTTAAAGGAGACGTACAAATATCCAATTTTAAGATGTTTTTTGCTGTTTCTATGCATCAGGCTTCCTCAGACAACATGTGTGTTGACAGTGTACTCAAAGACAGGCCTCTAGGTCATGTGAATATACCGTGAATTTCAGTATACCCACAAGTGAAGGAATGAGGCCAAGCATTTGTGTACATAGGATGGAAATTAACAAATGATTTTCAGCATTCACTCCTGATTCAAGCATAAGGATGAGGAAGATATTCTGGGCGCCGATCTCATATTATTACAATGGGCTGCAGTACAGACCATTCAAATCATTTTTACAATTTGTGCAACCTGATGCAAGATGTATGGCAAAGTCATTAGGATGTTCTCAAAATGCATAATTACTTCCTGCCCCCCCCCCACCTTGTCTGGGTGACGAACACAAATCAAAACTTTACAGCTCTTGAGGGGCGCTTTTATGGGTCTTGTCTGGCGAGATGTGAAACCTCGTTTGTCCCCACAAATAAGCCAAATAAGAAACAGAACGGCGTTCCATCAGACCTCATGAAATTTTCAGAGGAATAAATCAACTTCCAACAAGATGGCTGCTAAAACAGGGGGCGAGGAAAAATGTGTTCGTTAACGAGAACAAGGAGGCGTAATTACAAAAAAAAAAAAATTGGTACGTACGATTTAATGGGATTCTCCCGACCCACTACCCCATTAAACCAAAGTACTGTGATTTAAACTGATGGACTGCTTACTTTCTGGAAATGTCTAGTTTAACAAGAGATTAAGAAACTACTTGAGTGTCCTGCAGTGAGAATTTGGCAGAGCCAAAGTTTATCTTTGAATCCCGTCGAACATCTGGAATGCAAACTCAACAGCCGAAGTCATAAGCATAAGCATAAGCATAAGCATAAGCATAAGCATAAGCATAAGCATTTTTATTGTCATTGTGCACGCACAACGAAATTTACAGCAGCATTCCTCGATGCACACAATTTCAGACTCATACATCATCCTCACTTTCCCCTTCCTCCACCCATCCCTACACAGCCCCAAATACATCAATACGAAGCAGCGGAGTTTAGCATAGCCACAGCTCTAGAGTAGAAGCTGTCTCTAAGCCTCATTTTTGTGGGTGCACGTGCTCACTGTGACGCTTGAGAACGAAGAGTCTAGTGTGGGGAAAGCTTTAGTTTTGTCACGCCTTAGGCCATAACGGTCTTGGGAAAGAGTTTTACGGATACCTTGGACCACCAAAAAGACAAATAAATGGGTGCTAGCCAGTGGTGGGATCCAAAAATTTTAGTAGCAGGTTCCCATGGTGGTGGGATTCAAACTGTGGCGTAGCGCCAATGGGGCTTCGCGAATTTGACGATGGGGGCGTGGCCGGGCGTCAAGGGGCATTCTGAAGTGGGGGCTGTAGCAGGGCCTTGGCCTTTCATGGAAGTCCTTAGGCGGGAAACGCATTCTGCGCAGGCGCAGGCTGCCCCGCACGCCGGTGCACCTCCTGCTAGACTGCTTCAAGTCCTGCGCGCTACTGCTGAGAGGAGGGGCGTCACTAAGGCAAAAATCACGTGGCAAAATCACCCATTAGTAACCCCCTCTCGGCACACACCAATAATGAGTAACCTTCTCTCGGGAACCTGTGAGAACCTGCTGGATCCCACCTCTGGTGCTAGCCAAAATCACTGTCTTCAGTTGCCGTGTGATCTATTGACTATGTTTCCCATGCTTCCCCGCTTCCCTGATCTTCCTTCTTGGTGCTATTTTCCGAGCTCACTCAGTCCCCCTCGCCTGTTAATTTGCAGCAATTTGTCTGTTGTTCTTTTACTTTGGGGAGGGCCAACCTTCGAAGCGTCAACTACACAAGAAGCACAGAATGGAGCACGAGGCTGTGGATCGTTGAAGCACCGCTTCGACACAGAACTCAAAAAAGCATCATTTGGAAAATGTTCTCAAACTGAAAGGGAGAAAGCACAAAATGGCAGCCGGGAATCATTTTGCGGTCGTGAGCGGGGACGCACATTGTGGTAAAGGGGGACTGAAAACGTTTACAAACATTTTCGGGGATTTGTGTGGATAGGGCCATGTTTTTGCTTCCCTGGCTTTCTTCACCAGTTACGCTTCAGAAGAGCTGAGAAGTAATTGTGTTTGCCTATTCAGAGAGTACTCATTGGTAGACATTTGCGGCTGTCATGTAAAGATGCTTGGTTGTGTAACCTCTATCTGTGGGTTCTGTGGGGCAGAACGTGGAATGAGTTTGCAACAACAATTTTTTTAAAAACAAATCGTTTACTTTCTTAACATATAACATCAACAGTTAACATCACACTTCAAGGTCCTGTTCAGGTTGCATTTTCAAGTCCTTCTATTTACAGTCTACTGATACTGCCAAGTCCAATTCTTCTTTGCAAGTGGGTTGGCTCCTGAAGACTCCAAGGGCTTGATGAAGAGGATTCAACATGATGAAGGTTTCCAGGAGAACTCTCACCCATTACAACCACAAAAAAGAAACCCTGAAACAATAAACTCCAACATTTACAACATAGCAAAAATAAACAACTACTTTCCCAGTAGTTCCCAACAACATTGCAGTTACCTTAACAAGGTGTTAAGGGCTTATACAACCAAGGTCCGAGTCTGGTAGCCTTGTCTCCTCCAACTACATGAGCTCTGCTGCAGCCTCTTGCTGCTTTGAGTCTCCACCCCTTACTGGGTCAACCCATTCTGAGCATGTGGGTTACAGTTGCATTCTCCTATTTGGGGGTGGGGGAGGAAATCTAGCAGCATTTTGTGATTGGACCAAGACCTGACCTCCAAGGCAATCATCTGGAAGAGGTGGGTCCACTATACCTCCTTCAAATTTGGGGACATCTGACTTGGGCAACGCTGCCATGTTCTACAGGGCTTCATTATTTATTTTGGGTAAAAGGATTTCCATGCCGTGCCTGGAAACATGCAGGAGGTTTGGGAGTAGGCTCATGGGGCTGGGATGACCAGTGGTGGGGTTCAAATAATTTAACAACCAGTTCCGGGGGTGGGATTCAAACAATTTAAAAACTGGTTGTTTATGAGCACCATTTTGACAACCGGTTTTTGCCGAAGTTGTGCGAACTTGCCGAACCCCACCACTGGGGATGATCCGTGCACTGTTTTGTTACTTCCGATGAAAACCCAGATGTAACATAGGGCAACTCTAGTTTCCAGCAACTCCTAGAGCAGGGGTGGGGAATTATTTTTTCCATGGGGCCGCATAAGAAACAGAAAATATTGTGGAGGGCCGGGCCAAAAGGCTGAACTCACTTCTGCATAATAGGGGCTGATAAGTGACAGACAGGTGCACAGATCAACTTGGAATCAGTGGCAACAGTTCTGCATACAACACGATTTGGCACAAAGAATCACAGACTTAACGTACCTGCATAGTTGTCCACTGTGACAATCAAGCAAGTGGGGAGACTTAAGTCCCTGGACACCGCTTTTCATCGACTGAATTGCTGCAGAAAGCCCGCCCAGAAGCGGTTGCATTGGTTGCTGCTTCTGCAGGGCTCAAAGGCATCTCGCTCTAACAGAAGCCGAGGCGCTTTTGAAAGTCCCGCTTGAGAAGCCGACGTAGGAGGCAAGCGGCTTCTGCTTGGGGCTTTACCAAAGAGGCCCTTACCACTCCCCAGCACAAGGCAACGGGGGGCAAGAAGCGGCACCCCAGAGAAGCCTCGCAGAAGCAGGCAGCCAAGGCAACCGGCTTCTGCGGAGCTTTCAAAGGCACCTCGCTCCCCAGCAAGGCAGGGGGGCGAGGCACTTTTGAAAGCCCCACAGAAGGAGGCAGCCAAGGCAACCGGCTTCTGTGGGACTTTCAAAGACGCCTCGCTCCCCAACAAGGCAGGGGGGCCAGTCAGGGTCATCCGGTGGGCCGGATGTGTCCCCCGGGCCGTATAATGCCCAGGTCTGTCCTAGAGGCACCTTCCATCACTTCAGTGTTTCCACTCTAATTTGGAAAACCGGGTTTGATTCCCCATTCCTCCACATGAAGCCTGCTGGGTTGTTCTCTCAGAACTCTTTCAGCCTGTTTATAAGCCACTTTTAATACTCCTTATGGTTAAGAAAAGTGAGGCATAAAAGCCAACTCTTCTCTTCTTCCCTTCGACAGTGGGGTGATCATCTGTGGTTTCTGATTGGTGATAAAAGGGAGAACATAAGTTTCTAAGAATAAAGTGTACCACATCAGTTGATATTCTCTCCATATTATTAAAAAACACAAAGTGATGCGCAGTGTGGATTAGTTTTTTGGGGACAACTTCTCCTTTCCTATGGCACGAATAATCATAACATCAAATTGTGTCTCCTAATTTTATGGTAATTGCTTTCTATAGGGCTTGCCAGGTTCCCCCCCACCCCCGCACCCTCCCCCCACACCTTTCATAATAACATCATGTATAATTAGCACATAATCTTCAGGCATAAATAACACTCCAATTAGTCAGTAATCTGTAATTATAATGTACTTCCCGACTAGTTGTATGCTTGTTTGAACTCGGTAACATAAAATACCTTGTTAATAAAAATGCGGGAAGCGAATTATGCAGGTTTTGTGTGCCAGATTCCGGCTCTGTGCTAGTGGGATGCCAGATATAATTGTGTTGCTGAGATTATATTTTAAAGTGCTTATTAGGCCTGCATTCTTTCCCCAAAAGACAATATATACATGTACGTAAGGGATTACTCTTCCTGATTTTGTGTTAAGTAATATGATCTGGGCCTTCGGCATGCATACTTTAGACAGAACATGCATGACACACTTATCTGGCAGTGACCCCATTGATTACCACCATAGTGTAGTGGTTAAGGGCACTGGATCCTAATCTGGAGAACAGGGTTTGATTCCCTACTCCTCCCCATGAGTTGCGGACTCTAATCTGGAGAACAGGGTTTGATTCCCTTCTCCTCCATATGAAGCCTTCCGGGAACCTTGGACTAGTCACAGCTCTCCCAAAACTCTCAACTACACCTACTCCACAGTCAGCATGGTGTAGTGCCATGGTGGCGAACCTTTGGCACTCCAGATGTCACGGACTACAATTCCCATCAGCCCCTGCCAGCATGGCCAATTAGCCATGCTGGCAGGGGCTGATGGGAATTGTAGTCCATAACATCTGGAGTGCCAAAGGTTCGCCACCACTGTGGTTAAGAGCAATGGACCAGGTTTGATTCCCCACTCCTCAACCTGAGCGGCAGACAATTATCTGGTGACCCTGGCCTAGTCATAGTCATCAAAACATAAGAACTCGCCTGCTGGATCAGACCAGAGTCCATCTAGTCCAGCACTCTGCTACTCGCAGTGGCCCACCAGGTGCCTTTGGGAGCTCACGTGCAGGATGTGAAAGCAATGGCCTTCTGCTGCTGCTGCTGCTCCTGAGCACCTGGTCTGCTGAGGCATTTGCAACCTCAGATCAAGGAGGATCAAGATTGGTAGCCAGAGATCGACTTCTCCTCCATCAATCTGTCCAAGCCCTTTTTAAAGCTATCCAGGTTAGTAGCCATCACCACCTCCTGTGGCAGCATATTCCAAACACCAATCACACGTTGCGTGAAGAAGTGTTTCCTTGTATTAGTCCTAATTCTTCCCCCCAGCATTTTCAATGAATGACCCCTGGTTCTAGTATTGTCCTTTCAGACCTCTCTCAGCCCCACCTACCTCACAAGGTATCTGATGTAGGAAGGGAAAGGCGTTTATAAGCCACCTTGAGTTCCCTTACAGGTGTCAAGAGAGAATCCATTCTATTTCTTAGAATCGCTAAAAGGCCTAAACAAAAAACAATCATTTTTTTCCCCTCGTGGGTTCACAAGTTCAGAAAGCAGGTGCTATTGATTGGAGCCGAGTATACTTTACTCCAAGGTTATCATCTTGTTCGCAAGGCATGAAGTCATCCTAATTATTTCATCCAGCTTTAACGGACTTGTTGGAAGGCTAATTGGATAGGTTTCGCTTCTGAGAAAGAGCGGGCGAGTGTGCTTATTGCTGAGAAAGTTCTGATGAAAGTGTAATTCCATTGGTCAGTTGACAGTCTGTTGGTGTGGCCAGCCAAAATCACAAATTAGTTCCTTTCAGCATTCGTAGCCACCTTTGTCTTTATTTTTACTTTCCTCCCCCTTTGTCTAAGCTTTTGCAGCTATTTTGCCCGAAGATACTTTGAGAACTTGCACGTGAACTGAGGGCGTTTTATATTTTGCCTGCAAGTATTTTAAGCGGACCTCAGTGTTGTTGTTTTTATTGTGTATCTGAATTGCACTGTCTAGATTGCATTGACTGTTTTATTTTAAACCTCGTTCTACAACCTTTCCTTTAATCTTTAATCCTTTACTCTTAGCCCCACCTTTAATCTTAGCCCCACCTCTTAGCCCCACCTGTTTCACACGGTGTCCATTGTAGGTGGAAGGTAGAGAAAAACAGGGTATAAAAGAGAGGAAGGTGGAAGGTAGAGAAAAACAGGGTATAAAAATCACCTCTTCTTCCTTCCTTCTTTGCTGTTACCAGGTCCAATTGAAAGTACTGGTTATCACTGTAAAGGGGAATAGACAAATTCATGGAAAGCTGGGCTATCAATGATGGATATCTACTTCCTGCAATACCAGAAGTTGTAGGGTTGTCAGGTACCCCTGGCAACTGGCAGGGTTTGAGGGATTTAGCCAGAGGTGGGATCCAGCAGGTTCTCACAAGTTCCCAAGAGTAGGTTCCTAATTATTTGTGTGTGCCGAGAGGGGGTTACTAATTGGGGATTTTGCCACGTGATTTTTGCCTTAGTTACGCCCCTCCTCTCAGCAGTAGCGCGGCAGAACTTGAAGCAGTCTAGCAGGAGGTGCAGTGGGTGTGTCCTTGCCACAGCTTCGCCCAGGAATGCTCCACCCCCGGAATGCCCGACCATGCTCCCGTTGTGCCCCGCCCAGCCCCATTGGCACTACGCCACAGTTTGAATCCCATCACCATGGGAAACCTGTTACTAACATTTTTGGATCCCACCACTGGATTTACCAGCAGCAAACTGAAGGCTAGGGGTCCTTTACAGGCGATGAGGTGATGTCACTTCAGGGGTGTACCAGAAGCATTGCTTTTTAATAAACTTGATAGGTATTGCTTATCTTTATCTCCGAAGAACTCCCATCATGGAAATACGTATTCAGATGCAAATTCAATGCATATGTCACTCCCTCTAAAAATTCTGGAATGCATCAATACAAAATTGATGAATAATTATGCACCATCTGTGACTATGATTTGAATAGTATATTCTGGGGAGAAATCCTATACCCATGGGAATTTCTAGGCATCCCTATTCCAGTCAATGAGTTTGTCACTCACCTATTCCATAACATCTGGCTTGCAAACCTCTGCTTTTTTTCTGGAGTAGCTCCGGGCTGACTTTTGTTTTCTGTATTATCAAAGCAGATGGCTGTACTATGCTCAGTGAGTCCCTTCTTTTCTATGTCCAGACTATAGCTAGACCACACATCTACAGCCCCTTTTAAATTAATGTGCGTCTATCATAAAGCAAGAGAAACGTGAGTAACTGTCAGGTCCTGCCATCATGGGCCTGCCAAAACGCACGTAACATGCCTGGGCACATCTGGCTACAGCTGGACTCGTATCATCCTTGCCCAAGGCCCCGTCTTTTGTTCTTGCTGTAACGTAGTGAATAGAGCTTCCCGGCTCTCCCTATCTATCTTTCTCAGGGAGTAGCCAGGCCATTCCCAAAACAATGCAACTGTCTTCAACTGTCCTTTCACATGCTGACATTGGGGGAATGCAAAGGTGGGGGCTATCCCACTCCAACCATACTGTAATCTCAAGGTTTATACTAGGGGCCAGGGAACTGGGACCTCAGTCTCAGCTACCTGGCCATAGGGTACTGACACAGTGCTAATAAAGCTCTTGTAGGTTGATTCCCCACTGCAGAGTCGACTAGATTTGACCCGGTTCCCTGAAAAGGAACTGACCTAGGTCGACTCCATTGTTACTCCCCACAGCAGCCGAGTTCGTCCCACCAGAGCTGAGCTCAGAGGGCGGGATCACCTCAGCGCCTCTTCTGCTCTTTGTTCCCGATTGGCTGTTGTGGGAACGTGAATGTGCGTCCGTTTTTTTTTTCAAAACGGCAACATAGCCACAAATCAGTGCTCTATGTAGCTAAAAGCAGCGTGTAAACGTGTGATGTTTATATGCATGGCCATCGCTTCATGTACAAGAAGGATTTTTTTTTAAGGGCGCGCTTTTCCCTGCCACGAGTCTTTCTTTCTGAGTATGCCCAAAACACTGAACTGTGATTGGCTGACCAGAGGGAACAGTTCCTCGATGATTCCCCACTTTACCGGCTTCGACCTGAGTTCGACCTAGGTTCACTGAAAAATTTGTACCTCCTTGATGAAGTCGGAATTTGACAGTTTGAGAGGGTGAAGCTGGGACAGAACAGTGTCGAACTCAGTGGCTGTGGGGAATACCTAAGTCAAACCTAGGTCGAACCTCCCAGTGGGGAATCGACCGAAGGCATTCTTGAGTCTTGTTATTGAGGGGGGTACTAGACCCTTACAGTAACTCCCAACGAGGCAGCAGAGCTATCTCTGTTTAAGCCTTTTCCCGATCCTGTGATGTGTAGAAACTCCTTGTACTTTTCCCCACGATAAAGGAAACACACTCTGTGTTCCCTTGACTTTAATCTGTTCTTTCATATGTTCCAGAGTGGAAACCCTGGCAAAAAATTAAAACCTGTAAAGCATTGAATGAAGAATGCACGCGATCTGAAAGAAGGCTTATAAAGCAGATGCTTCGGCTGCCGTTCCCAAGAAGAGCGCTTCAAACAATCTCCTTTCCATTTCAAGCTGAAAGCCTGCATTCGTTTTGACTTGCTGGCTAACAAGGAAAAGCTAAAAATGATGTTCCCTGCCAAGGCAATCCCTTGCCAATTCCCCCAGTTTCAGCAGAATGCCAGTCGCCATCAAGGATGGTGTGGGAGTTGAAAAGCAAGCTGTGATGGACCCTAATGAAAATAGCATATACAAACTCCATTCTGTATAATGCTGTTTAAAGCTAGGAGCATGCAGAGGTGGGGGGGGGGGGAGCCTGACTATGAATGGTTGATTCCTCACAGAGGTTGTGTGTGAAGAGTGGCATGCTGGGAGTCGATGGAGTTTAGGCCTCAGTCGGAGCTGCTGAGAGAATTACAGGGGGTGGGTGTGATAGCGGAGCCGGAAGTGATTTTATCCCACTTCTGGTCTTGTTCTGAATAAAAATGGAACAATGATTTATTTTCTGTATACGATAGATAGGAACAAACTGTATTAGATAGAAAGTAGGATTTATAGCTATCTTTTGTATTGGCGTCTGCATGGAACCTCCATGGCTCAAGGCAGGAATCCACCCCTGCTGCACCTGGGCATGATCCTTTCATTTGTAAAACCTTGAATGGACGTTGACAAAAGGGACCCCGGAAGAAGCGCCTCAATCTGCCTAATCCCACCAGCAGGCAGATAAGGACGCCATCATCGTTAAGTTTCGGTTCCTGACCTCAAGCACCCAAAGGACTCTTTGTGCTTTTCCCGCCAGTACCTACGTCATCGCCTCGCCCGACTTCAGCCGCGAAATTCAAGAAGGGGCTGCCCACTGGACTCTGATTGGTTCCCATGCTTTGTAGCTGTACGATTGGTTGTCATGTATTTTGTGAATGAATGGTTGCAGGCTGTCCTGTATACTTCCGGACTCCCGATAGGAGAAAAAGATTTTTAAGATGTTGTAAAGCTGCTAGGCGGTTGCAGTTGCCGTGGTACGGAGGTGCTGGCACATAGGTCAGCATCTCAATAAAATATTTTATTATTTACTATACTAGCTGTGTTGGGTCCTGTTTCTGTTCCCCTGCGCTGCCAAGAGCTGGTTGGTCTGGAGATATTAAAAGTTACCAGGCAGCACGGTAACAGGTGGAAATCCTTGGAACTGGAAATCACAAATAAGACATGATTAATTGTGTATTGGCCTATGGTGCCTGGCCAGAAAAAGGGTATTTGGGAAAAAAGGACCCTACTTTAGCCAAAGAGGGGAATAAACTTCTAGGGAGGGAAAATTCCTACACCAGGTTCTAAAAACCAAACTAATTCATCTTTTGAAGTGTGTGTGTAGAACAGAGGGAGTTGGCTGATTGACAGACATGATGTCAGAGAGGGACTAATCTCTAGCCATGAGGGGAATTTAAACGTCATGCTGGAGAAAAAAAAATCCAGTCCCTAGCTCTGAGGTAGATTTACTTCAAACGCTCTGATCCTACTGTTTGGGCAACTCTAAAGGGAAAAAGGAGCTGGGGGAATACTCTGTTCCTTCTCCATTTTGGGCACTGAAATTTACATATAAGCCTATGAGTGCAAGTTGAGTCAAAGCTATATAACAACAAGCCAATCTATCTTATTTAAAAGCAATTGGAACCTGTAACAAACTGAAATCTTGCCAAAGAGCCAAATGCCACCTGAGGTGGACAATTAACATAATCTTAATATCTGTATATAGGTCTGCTGCTTTCCTTCTCACCAAATTTCTACCCACCCTTATATTAGCCCCCTGAGGAGTTTAATAAAAGACTCATGTTTCATGGTTGAACTTTGAAAATCCTTCAGTGTGATAATCTCTTAGATCAAACACAGGGGAAAGAAAGAGGGGATCCCCTCAGTTCCTGAAGTTGGTTCAGTTATACATTTACTATAATAAGGTACAGGATGGGATGAATACCCGCCCCCCCTCCCGAAGGTTATATATATAATAAAGCTGATCAAAGAGATGTTCAAAGAGATGTATCAGATGAAGTGAATTACAAAAGAATTAGGGACCTTGGGTGCTGTGTGGTTTCTGGGCTGTATGGCCGTGTTCTAGCAGCATTCTCTCCTGACGTTTTGCCTGCATCTGTGGCTGGCATCTTCAGAGGATCTTCAGGAGAGAATGCTGCTAGAACACGGCCATACAGCCCAGAAACCACACAGCACCCAAGTGATTCCAGCCGTGAAAGTCTTCGACAATACATTGAATTAGGGACCCTTCCTGCCTATGGATTATAGGGGAGGTAGGAGATGATTCAGCTAGACACAAACCTAAGAACATAAGAACATAAGAACAAGCCAGCTGGATCAGACCAAAGTCCATCTAGTCCAGCTCTCTGCTACTCGCAGTGGCCCACCAGGTGCCTTTGGGAGCTCACATGTAGGATGTGAAGGCAATGGCCTGCTGCGGCTGTTGCTCCCGATCACCTGGTCTGTTAAGGCATTTGCAATCTCAGATCAAAGAGGATCAATATTGGTAGCCATAAATCGACTTCTCCTCCATAAATCTGTCCAAGCCCCTTTTAAAGCTATCCAGGTTAGTGGCCATCACCACCTCCTGTGGCAGCATATTCCAAACACCAATCACACGTTGCGTGAAGAAGTGTTTCCTTTTTATTAGTCCTAGTGCTTCCCCCCAGCATTTTCAATAGACCATACTGGTTGCCTAGTATTGTGAGAAAGAGAGAAAAATTTCTCTCTGTCAACATTTTCTACCCCATGCATAATTTTGTAGACTTCAATCATATCCCCCCTCAGCCGCCTCCTCTCCAAACTACAGAGTCCCAAACGCTGCAGCCTCTCCTCATAGGGAAGGTGCTCCAGTCCCTCAATCATCCTCGTTGCCCTTCTCTGCACTTTTTCTATCTCCTCAATATCCTTTTTGAGATGTGGCGACCAGAACTGGACACAGTACTCCAAGTGCGGTCGCACCACTGCTTTATATAAGGGCATGACAATCTTTGACAATCTTTATTCTCAACCTAGAAGAGCAGTGTGCTCTTTGAAGCAATTTGCCATGGGAAGCTATCAATAAAAAGTGAGCAGTTGTGTGTGTGGTGGGGGGGAGCCCACTTTGAAATGGCACATACACGTGGTGTTATTGAATGGATGCAATTATATTCACAGTTATCACACTTATTTTTAGAATAAAGGCAAACTGTTAAGACAAGGGAAAACAGTGCAAAGACTGAGAAGTAGATGGACAAAACAAACAAAGGAATTCCAAAGGAGAAATGATTTTTTCTGAGGATACTTTTTTTTAACATGTTTTGAAAGTCACCGTCCCATTTCTTCCTCTTAGCTTAGGTTCCAGGAGGTCTGTCATGTGGACAGGTTAGAAAGTATCACCTGCTTAACTGAACCAGTGGAATGATCCCATGTGCCTTTAAAGCAGTGGTTCTCAACCTTCCTAATGCCGCGACCCTTTAATACAGTTCCTCATGTTGTGGTGACCCCCAACCCTAACATTTATCCATTTTACAGATGGAGAACACTGATGCAGAGAGTCTTAGGCGACCCCTGTGAAAGGGTCGTTCGACCCCCAAAAGGGTCCCGACCCCCAGGTTGAGAACCACTGCTTTAAAGTATTCACATGACAAACAAACAATGACTTGACATTTCAAAATCCTGGCTGTCATTGGCATGGGACAACTTTGGCCATTTTCGGACTTGATACTAGTAGGCACGGTTAAAAGCATACTTGGGGCACAGCCAAAAATACCTTCTTTCAAAGTCTGGTACACGAATGTTTGATCACCCATCTGTTTAGATCTCAGTTTGTTCAGAAATGGTAATCAAATTGAAGGAGGGTAGTTCAGTTTATTTACAAATTTCAACCCTGGATCAAAACAGTGTGATGCATGCGCACCTTCATCCTGAATCTCTGATTCTCATTGTTTTCATTATAATCATTATTATATGTTAGGCCCAGTATCTGGTTGTGGCCCACCCACCCTGAGGGGAAAGGGGGAGGGGAGCATCTAGGAAACTCTCTAAGGCAGTGATTTTCAACCAGGGTTCCGTGGTACCCTGGGGTACCATGAGCACATCCCAGGGGTACCATGACAATGCTACTGCCTGCCCCCCCCCACTGGAATCAAATGGATTTTGAAGGGGGGGTTGGAAGCTTCATGGGCTCCCTTTAAACAACACTGAAAAACAGCATTATTTTATTTGCCTAAATTTGGTGTGGATTGGGGGGGGGTAGATTTAAACGGAGCTCTCCCTTTAAATCCCCCCAATCCATGTCGAATTTAGGCAAACAAACAACACGGCTGTCAATGCTGCTTTCCCTCCCCTCCCCCTGCTTGCCACTCCCCCCACCTACAGGCCAAAAATGGGAAAAAACCCTAAAAATGCAAAAAAAATCAAATGAACCTCAGGGGTACCCTGAGATATGAAGAGCTAAGTCAAGGGTACCACGATGTCGAAAAGGTTGGGAAATACTGCTCTAAGGTATAAATAGGTTGCCTCGCTATATTTAAAGATATCAGAAAGAATGAAGAGGTAAAGAGGATTATCTCCTAGAGTTATGGGTTCAAGGTGAAGGAAAAGAGATTCCACATAAACATCAGGAAAAACTTCCTGACAGTAAGGGCTGTTTGACAGTGGAATGCACTACCTCTGAATGTGACGGAGTCTCCTTCTTTGGAGGTTTTTAAAGAGAGGCTGGATGGAAATCTGTCAGGAGTGTTTTGATTGTGTGTTCCTGCATTACAGGGGTTTGGACTTTATGGCCCTTGGGGTCTCTTTCAACTCTATGATTCTATTATCTCCTTTGATTTTTGTGCAGGCAATGGCTCATTTGATAGGATGGTGGGGTGAAGACTGGTGCCAAAAGACTCTCAGCATCATGGAACCCCTACGTATGAATGGATGAGGCAGGAAGGAGTGAAGCCTCTAGCGGCAGAAGGGTGCAGCATATGTAGAAAGCAGAAGGAACCAAGACTTCCCCACTGGGGGCTTGAAATTTAATTATAAGCGCTTAATACCTTTTTTAAGGTAACCATGATAATTGTATGGGAACTGGTGTGGGAGCAGAGGTGGGATCCAACCAGTTCTCCCCATTTCTCTAGAAGTGGTTACTAATTTTTTCTGAGTGCCGAGAAGGGGTTACTAAAGCAGGCTGACCAGATGTCCTGCTTTTGGCTGGACAGTCCCGCCTTCAAACAATTTGTCCTGCGTCCCGCGGGTTATTTCAATTGTCCCGATTTTTGGGAGGCTGCCACACTGCCTTCTGGGGCACAAGGCAGTGCAGCAGCCTCCCGCACGCGCGGCCGCAGGAGCATGGCCTTCTGGGGCTTGCTGTTTCCCGCCCTGTCACAGGGCGGGAAACGGCAGCACCCCAGAAGGCAGTGCATCCTAGGCTGCAACAACCTCAGCCGCCTACCCAGGTCCCGGTTCACAAAGGTGACCATCTGGTCACCTTATACTAAAGCAACCTCCCTGCCCAATAGGGACTGGAGGTGCGTATGTGTGGCGGCGCCACTGTTTGAATCCCACCACCATCGGAACCTGTTATTAAAATTTTTGGATCCCACCACCGTGCGGGACGGAGTGTTTTGTCCTGAATTGTAAATGTTAGAATCCAGTGTTTCAGGGCTGTGTTTATTTGGTGGGAGTTCTCTTGAGGCCTTTACTTTTTGAGGCTATTACATCTGGAGACTTCCTGGGCCACCTGCAAGAGGAAAGAAATGGACTTGGGGTTGGCAAGCTGTGAAAATGGGAGAAGTTAGATGTTAAATTTGAAGAAGGATTTGTTGTTTTAGTCAGTTCTGTGATGATATATCTGTTAAGTGAAAAGTAAAAAAGAAAATTTGTTTTGAATGGTTGGCAAGATTCTTTCCAATGTCTGCCCCACAGAACCCACAAGCTAATGTTACATTTTCTTTGGATGTTTCATTGTGGATAGTATTGTTTTCCTGTAGCCATCTTGAATGGAAATCACACACCATGAAAATGCTTAATGGAAGATGTCGGAAGTGGATTTCATGACCGGGATCGGATTTGTTTATTCATCCCCTCAAACTGTGTAAGGTCCTGTTGACAACTCTGCCCCTTGAGTGTTAGTCACAAGACCACACGATTCAGTTGCAAAAAGGCAAATGGTTGAAAAGGCAAGATCTTCTTGGGTAAGGGATGTAGCTTATCTTGGTTTCTACAAGACAATCAGTTTGCGGTCAGGGCTACGTGCATCTTGGCACGTTTGCAAGAACAATGCTTTCAGATAAATAAATGTTTTCAGAGTTTTTTAACTCTGTAGGTTTTAGCTTTAGCAGAGAGGCCTTTAAAATCACCTTTTTGGGGTTCACCTTATACTGTAATAAAACACCTTTCCATAAAGCTCCGCCGGACGAGTAAAATATGTCTCTGACAGTTTAAAGACCAGCAAATCTTAATCTACAAGGAACGTTCCTGGGTTGGACCTGGTTAATTTTTGGATGGGAGACCACCAAGGAAGTTCAACATCACTACAGCGATGCAGGCAAATCACCTCAGAATGTCTTTTGTCTTAAAAAGCCTACAGGATCGGCACAAGATGACTCCCACTTGACAGCCCTTCACACGCACTCAGTGTAAAAATATGCCAGGAATCAGTGACAGCGGAACACTGCTTCATAAAGCTAGTGCAGTTAATGGGTCTTTTTTTTAAAAAAAAAAAGCATATCAAACCTCAGAACAGTAACTAAAATTAGAAAGTGAGGGGAGGGGATTATCAAGCATATTTTGTATGGATTCTGCTTCACCTCAGATGGCTGGTGCGTCTAAAAACATATAATAGAGCAATTACGAAGTGCAAGAAAAGAATGATCATTTTTGCATGAGTGTTTTAGAACAATGATAGGCCATTTAATTGAAAAGCCAATTATCTTCCTTAAGTGTTTTATGAGGGAGATAGTTACCGGTTCTGTGTTGGCAGCTAAACTTGAGGCCTTATTACTATTAGTGCTCTCGGGTTAAATTCTATTGTTGAGAGGATGAATTGATTCACGGTTGAGTTAAGCAGCAGTTTGAATGTAAGTTACCAGATTTTAAATTTCAGTTCTACACAGACAAGGTTGGATTCCCTAAAGCAGAGAGAGTTGGGCTGCACGAAGACTCAATCCTCTACAAGAAGTTTGGATTTATACCTCACCTTTTTTCTCCCATGAGGAGTATCAAAGTGGCTCACAGACTCCTTTCCCTTCCTCTCCCCACAACAGACACCTTGTGAGGTAGGTGGGGCTGAGTGAGTTCTGAGAGAACTGTGACCAGCCCAAGGTCACCTAGCAGGCATCATGTATAGGAGTGGGAAAACAAATCCAGCTCACCAGATAAGAGTCCGCAGTTCATGTGGAGGAGTGGGGAATCAAACCCAGATTCTCCAGATTATAGTCCACTGCTCTTAGGAGCAGCAGTGGCGTAGGAGGTTAAGAACTCGTGTATCTAATCTGGAGGAACCGGGTTTGATTCCCAGCTCTGCCGCCTGAGCTGCGGAGGTTTATCTGGGGAATTCAAGATGGCTTACAAGCTCCTTTCCCTTCCTCTCCCTTGTGAGGTAGGTGGGGCTGAGAGAGTTCTGAGAAAACTGTGACTAGCCCAAGATCACCCAGCAGGAATGTGGGAGTTCAGAAACACATCTGGTTCACCAAAAGGACCAAAAAGTAGGTGATGTGAGAGACATTCTCCCTGATTCGATGGGGAGTCATTGACAGGATAACATTAGGATCACAGAGTTGAACGTTCTGTAATTCAAGAATCTTGGTCCCTCAAGGACAGTTAGGATTTTAGATTCAGTAATTTTAGCAGAGTGCCCAAGACTTTTGTGTGCACAACAAAACTATTCAGTCTGAATGTGCATGCCAGAAACAAAAATATTTTTTATCTATTCAAACAAATATACTACATTTACTGTAGGAACTCCATTTCTGGTTAGGATAGAGTAAATATCCTAATCTAATCTAACTAGGATGGAGGGAGATACCGAATCTGCATCTTGCCCCCATGGTTACAAGAAGGAGAAGGGTGTAGAATCATAGAGTTGGAAGAGATTCCAAGTCCAACCCCCTGCAATGCAGGAACACACAATCATGTGAGTGAAAGTTTGGGATGAAACAGGAAGGAAGGAAGGAAGGAAGGAAGGAAGGAAGGAAGGAAGGAAGGAAGGAAGGAAGGAAGGAAGGAAGGAAGGAAGGAAGGAAGGAAGGAAGGAAGGAAGGAAGGAAGGAAGGAAGGAAGGAAGGAAGTATTCCCGAAAGTGTCAAAGGAAAAGTGGGAGCAGTAGAGAAAGGATGCCCATTGTCTTGACTCTTCTAATTCTCTGATTCTCTAGTCAAGTACCCCTCTGAAGTTGGAGGTTAAGAGACAGCACAAAGCCCTTCACTTCCATCAAGAAGGGTCCATAGGTGCCATCTAGTCCAACCCCCTACTTAATGCAGCAGTCGCCTAGACTAACGGCTCCCAACTTTTTTTTTCACTTAAGTACTCATGGCAGCCCATTTCCCTCAACTGTACCCCATATTGTAAACACATGTTTTATGTATCCTCAAATGCTCTGCCTGGAAGGAGTGTACCCTGACCTATGGCATCCCTGAAAAAAAAGCACTGCTTGAGGGCTACTGGTGAAGGGGCTCATCACCTCCATGCGACTTGATTCAGGAAGGATACTACAACAAGCTGGAACAGGTCAGGAGCAACCAAAATGAATTAAAGATGCAGGAATCCATGCCCTATGACAGTGATGGTGAACCTATGGCACGGGTGCCAGAGGTGGCACTTCGGAGCCTTTCTCTGTGGGAAGACACACACAGGGGATTCAATCATGTGGGGGGCAGAAAATCACCCCCCCACACACACACATCTAAGGCTAGCCTGGGCCACTGGGCACAACGTCGCCCCGCATAATGAGCAGGGGAGGACTCGGCTGGCTGGCTGGCCTGGTGCCTGTGCTCGAGTGGCGCTGCTGCCGAGGCGGAGCAGAGGAGAGCAGAATGCTAGAGAGAGGCACAAGTGGTGCATGCAGGACTTGCTGGAGGCTAGAGCAGGCTGGCCTGCTCAGCCGACAGGTGAGGAGAAGAGGAGCCAACGTTTTTTTTTCTTGAAAACCTCAGCATTCAGGTTAAATTGCCGGGTTGGCACTTTGTGATAAATAAGTGGGGTTTGGGTTGGAATTTGGGCACTCGGTCTCAAAAAGGTTCGCCATCACTGCCCTATGACCATGGTGGTGAACCTTTGGCACTCCAGATGTTATGCACTACAATTCCCATCAGCGCCTGCCAGCATGGCCAATTGGTCATGCTGGCAAGGGCTGATAGAATTATGAAACCTATGCCTATGAAGAAGACTTAGGGGGCTGGGAGGATGTTGGTTGGTGAAGAAGGTTAGAGGTGACATGACAGCCATGTTTAGATATTTGAAGGGATGTCATGTGGGTGAGGGAGCAAGCTTGTTTTCTGCTGCTCCAGGCATTAATACCAGGAGTCATGGGTTCAAGGCGCAGGAAAAGAGATTCCACCTAAACATTAGGAAGAACTTCCTGACTGCCAGGGCTGTTCAACAGTGGAATTCGCTGCCTTGGAGAGTGGTGGAATCTCCTTCTTCGGAGGTTTTTAAACAGAGGCTGGATGAACATATGTTGGGAGTGCTTTGCTTGTGTTTTCCTGCATGGCGGGAGGTTGGACTGAATGGCCCTTGTGGTCTCTTCCAACTCTATGATTCTATGTTAAATGAGTTGAATATTGACTTCGAGGGATCGATAGTTTGAGTTCAAGCAACTTCATCGGTCCATGAATCCGGGGACATTTCCAAAGGTATCGTTCGAATCTCTTTGGGAAACAATTTAAATATATATGGCTTTTTGCTTGCTCTTGTAATGATTCGTTTGTGTTTACGTGTTCCGTGTTATTTGGTGGGTGTTGGACTCTTTGATGCAGCTCATTTTATTTTGTTCCAATAGAAGAGACCCCCTGTTTCCCAGGACCTGCGTTGCCTGCCAACAGACCCATCCAAGACAGCTGGTGCAGTTTTCAGATCAAAGCGGGGGTAGATGAATGGTTAAACAGCGCCGCTTGCAAAAGCTCAGATCCGATGCCTCTCACCTTTTCCATTCTCCCTGTAATCCCCGCTCCGAAAACATTGGCATAGAAAATGAGCATCAGAAGGAACAGAGCCCATTGATTGCAAAGGAAAGGCCCCGTAATCAAAGACGGAGAAAAGGGAGCGAGAGAAGACGGAGATCTGGCAACCCTAAATAAAGGACCGGCCCAGCAAGACAGATGCTCTTACAACAACCCCAAACAAAGAAGCAAATCGTAAACTGCCATCAGCCGTGTGTGAAGCCTGCCAACGGAGTTGCCTATGAAAAGACCAAGCAGAATTGAGCAGGTGGGAGGGAGGGAGGGAGAGCACACTACAAATGCTTCCGTCCAACAGCTGAAAACCTGATCTCAGCAACTGAGTCTTGCCTCTGCCAAGGAAAAAAAAACGTAATGGCTACAGGCTTTGCTGAGCCAAACGATGAACAGCAGGAGCTCAGGCTAACAGGGGTTAGGAAGCAGCTTAGAGAACGAACAGTATAGAGGATGGAAGACAGACAGCAAGCCGGTGGCTTGTGGAGGGGGGGTTCGGATTTACCGTCAGTTGTGATTAGACTCCAAATTTGGCTCTGTTGGGGGTACTTCTTTAAGCACACCTGGCCAGTGTGGCTCCCGGATTCCTCCCGCAGGATCTGGCAAAGGATCCTTCTGTGGAAGCTGGGTTCTTAGCTCAGTGATGGCGAACCTATGGCACGGGTGCCAGAGGTGGCACTCGGAGCCTTCTCTGTGGGCACACACAGAGTTACCTTGCCGTCATGGGGGCAGAAAATCACCCCCCACACATACACACACATCTAGGCTGGCCTGGGCCACTGAGCACGACCTGCGCACACCATGATGAGCAGGGAGGACTCGGCTGGCTGGCTGGCCTGGTGCCTGTTCGGGTGGCTGCTGCCGGTGGGCAGAGGAGGGCAGAGATGCTAGAGAGGCGCAGAGTGGTGCATGCGGGAGGACTTGCTGGAGGGCTGGGAGCAGGCTGTGGCCTGCTCGAGCAGGTGGGGAGGAAGAGAGGAGCCAGCGTTTTTTTTCCTAGCGAAAACCTCAGCATTCAGGTTAAATTGCCGGTTTGGCACTGCGATAAATAGAGTGGGGTTGGGTTGGAATTTGAATTTTCGGTCTCAAAGGTTAAGCCATCACTATGTAGCTGCTAGCGGCTCACTCCTCCTCCAAGACACTTGGCTGGATCTGGGGTTGCCCCCCCCCCTGTCTTCGGGCTCAGAGAGGTGGGTGGTTTGGCCTTTCCCGTACCGTGAGCCCAGTTCTGTCCCTGCTGAGTGTGATGAGTGGGTGGGCAGCTGTTTTGCACCACTTCTTCAGAAAGTTTGGCCCATGGGAAGGGTTTCTTTCTCTGGGGGGAACTGCACGTCAGCCTGTGTTTGGACAACTGTGTTCCTGGCACCTTGGGGTCTCTTCCAACTATGATTCTATGAGCTAGCCTGGGACATCCTGGCCTAATTAACATAATGCTTTCCAAATGGGTAAATATTTGCACTCATTTGACACAATCCCTCTCCCATCAAAAAAGATCGGAGAAGAGAGGCACCTTACTCATGAAAACATTCTTGGACATAATGCGTCCATCTCAGCTGTAAATCTTCACACCTGTTTGCACTCAGTATTCACTTTTATTTTCTTCCCTTTTTCTTGTTCTTCCTCTTAGAGTCACAGAAGCACATCTGGACATATTGTATGTAAAGAAAAAAAATCATTGCCCGTTTCCTGTCCTTTTTTCCCTTCCTTGTGATACGGCTGAAAGGCACCGAACAGTTGGCAGCTTAGCGTTATATTATTATTATTATTATTATTATTATTATTATTATTATTATTATTATTATTATTATTATTATTATTATTATTATTATTATTATTATTATTATTATTATTATTGTAGATATCACAGCTGCCAAGAAACATTTAGCTAGTTGTTGGCCTTCGTACAATTGAGCCTCGCAGGGCCTAGGAAGTTGTAATGTATTGGCGTCAATATCGTCGCGGATCAGCCAGGGCTACCTTCTGAATTTGACAAATGTTAATTTTGTCAATTCGAAGATGTTTTAAGTGCTGCCCTAGTGTTTTTGGGATGGCGCCCAGCATGCCGATTACCACTGGGACGACCTCATCTGGTTTGTGCCATAGATGCTGAAGCTCAATTTTCAAATTGCGGTATCTAGTGACCTTCTCATGTTCTTTTTCAATGACCCTATTGTTGTTGTTGTTGTTGTTGTTGTTGTTGTTGTTGTTGTTGTTGTTGTTGTTGTTGTTGTTGTTGTTGTTGTTGTTGTTGTTGTTGTTGTTGTTAGACCGCCCACCCCCAAAGGTCTCTGGGCGGTGTACACCAACAACAAAAGACAGTACATAATAAATATCAAACCTAAAACAACATTAAAACCCTTAAAAACACAGCAGCAGCAACATCATAAAACCATATTAATTATTATGGAGTAATCAGAGCACAAAGCTAAAAGCGGAATAGGCGTGGCATGGTACCAGAATCAGGCGGGAAGACTGGAGGCAATCCGGCCTCAACCTGGTGGAATAATAACACAGTTTTACAGGCCCTGCGGAACTCACCAAGGTCCCGCAGGGCCCTAACTGCAGGGCCCTAACATATGGAGGACATCTCTTGCATTTCATAAAACGAGTGTGTAGGAAATCAGTTTCATCTGCTCACATTGGATGATGTATCAGAGTGACCCACTATCCCCACAAGCTTTCCTTTTCTATTGCCGTGGGGAGGGTATAAGGGTTCAGTGGAGGGACCTCTCGCCTGGCTCGCAGAAGATCCCAGGTTCGATTCTCAGCATCTCCAGATTTAAAAAGAAGGGGGGAACCAGACAATTGGGCATGTCAAAGTCCTTCACCCAAAGCCCTGGAGTTCCACTGGAGTTTAGTGAGAGAGCATCTACTTTATATGCAGTAGCTCCCAGGGTCAACCTCAGTATCTCAGGCCCCTTCTGCACAGCAGATGTATAACAGGTTGCAATCAGAATAAAGTAACCTGTTTTCCTGTTTTTGCATTCATGTGCATCCATTGGAGCCCACGGAAACAATCCGGGTTGCTGTCATGCCTTCACACAGAGTCACATCTATTGTTTAAAATTTACTTCCTACTGATGCATAGCTACGTAGGCATGCACAAATGAACCCCCACCGCCATTCGCTATGTGACCATCTGTACCTGCATAGCTACGCAGATGTAAGCTGCGAATTTTTTTCAAAAAAAGGAAAATGCTGGGGGGGGGAGAATTATTTATTTATTTATTTATTTATTTATTTATTTATTTATTTATTTATTTATTTATTTATTGTTTCAATTTCTATACCACCCGATCCCGAAGAGAATCGAGGACTGATGAACAACAAAATTCAGCAACAAGCAGGAGCAAATCACACATACAATATAAATACATAGGCTCCATCTCATGTCTACAATAAATAAATTAGGACTAATAGAAACCTTCCATAGCGATGTGATTGGTGTTTAAGGTGCTGCCAGGAGGTGGTGATGGCCGCTAACCTGGATAGCTTTAAAAGGGGCTTGGACAGATTTATGGAGGAGAAGTTGATTTATGGCTGCAATCTGATCCTCTTTGATCTGGGGTACAAAATGCCTTAACAGACCCGAATTTTCGGCAGCTTGGCAGCAACAGGCGAGCCATTGCTTTCACATCCTGCCTGTGAGCTCCCAAAGGCACCTGGTGGGCCACTGCGAGTAGCAGAGTGCTGGACCAGATGGACTCTGGTCTGATCCAGCTGGCTTGTTCTTATGTTCTTATGTTCTAAAATGGAGGTGAATAAAATGCCTTCTGCTGGCTGTTCAGTTGTGAGCGGCTACAGCCCAGGATTGTTGAAAAGACTCGCTAACAGCGTGAGTCTGAAAAAAACCTGGTTTGGGGAAAATAACACGGGGCAGACACATTTTATGAGTGGAATCTGTGTGAAGTCCCCCCCGCCCCCCAATTTTTTTTTGTGTCCTACACCCGTGTTTATTGACCCATGCAGACAGGGTCTCCGGTTTTCTGGAGATAGGTATTCCTGATTAAAGTCAGTGGTAAGTATTGTGGGTTCTCGACGGATAAGTTCAGAACAGATGAACCGTCGGTGGCCGGATGGTCGGGATCAGCCATTCTGTTGAGTTGTTGGTTCAGTTAGTCAGTGCTTTTAAAAAAAACTCAGCCTGATTTTATTTTTTAAAAATGGAGCAACCTTAAAGCCAGGTTTATTAAGGTCACTCTTGCCTGCTCTGATTGGCCGTTGTTGAGGGCGTCAGGTAGAAATCCTTTCCATCTGAGCCGTTTAACTGGAAATACTGGAGATTGAACTGCCCAGGAGATGCTCTACCACTGAGGCAAATCCCCTCCCTATAGTGGCACACTCCAGGGAAAGCGCTACAATTTGTTCCTGATGCCTGTCTAAGCTGGCAACCGGAATCCAGGAATTAAGCCATTAACCAAAGCACTCCCCACAAGCATCTCTTAGACGTAGGAGGTGAGGAAAATATGCCTAGAGATGGTGTCAACTGACATCTGCCAGGCAAACGAATCTGAAATCCTGTCGACATCGCCACTTCAAAGCTGGCTAAGCCTCCGTAAAGGTTACTCGTGATCAACTGGGATGATATTTTAATCACAAGTGTCAGAAAGACGAGCCAGAGATCAAGCAATACATGCATGCCTATATATTAAAAACATTCCAAGAGACAGACTCAATGTCTACCAAGAAAGCCTTAAAATACCCAATCTCCATCAATTCTGTGTTCTAATAACATGAAAAGGTAGGGCGGATTTTCTCAGAAGTGCCCAGTTTCAACTATTGGATAAAATTGTAATGTTTTAATGGCTTTTAACCCCATTCGGTAAGCTGCCCTGGGACTTCGGTGTAGGGTGGGGTATAAATGGAATAAATACATAATAAATAAAAGACTGAAAAAGGAGGAGGAGGAGGAGGAGGAGGAGGAGGAGGAGGAGGTGGTGGTGGTGGTTTGGTTTTGTATCCCATCTTTCCCTCCTGTAAGAAGGGAATTTTAGCTGACTGGCTTTTTTGGTTTTTTAGCTGACTGGCTTTTTTAGTTTTTTAGCTGACTGGCTAAAAAAGGGGGGGGGGTTACAATCTCCTTTTCCTTCCCCCCACAACAAACACCCTGTAAGGTGGGTGGGCTGGGAGAGCTCCGAAGAACTGTGACTAGCCCAAGATCCCCCAGCTGGCACGTGTTGGGAGTAGGCTTGGAGGTTTGGGTGCACTGAATCCTGGATTCGGCCCAAATCTGGGCATATTTGGGTCAAAATCGGCCAAATATGTCCTGCGCAAATATGAACGAATCCGAACGCAAGGCATTCAGGCTTTTTTTTTTTTGAAGTTTTTCACATTTTGGCCTGCAGGGGGCGCATTTTTAAAGCTAGCCACCATAATTCCAGGTATCTTTCGGATACTCTCAATTTTTTTAGTGAGGATTTAGTTCAGGGTACAAAGTTATGGACTCCCCAAAATGAAGGCTATCCCCATTGTTTCCAATGGGGCAACAAGAGATGGGGAAGTATCAGCAAGAGACTGGGAGCTGGTTTTCAGTAGCCACCAGAGTTGGTCTTTCTGCTTTCGCTCCCATGGGCTGCCCCCTCCCCCACCTTCTCACATTTCCCCCTTTGCCCTGAAACTCAGCAAGAAGGACCTACCTTCCTGGACCGGCCCAAGTGATGGCCACTAACATGGATAGCTTTAAAAAGGGCTTGGACAGATTGATGGAGGAGAAGTCAATCTCTGGCTACCAATCTTGATCTGAGATTGCAAATGCCTTAGCAGACCAGGTGCTCGGGAGCAGCAGCAGCAGAAGGCCATTGCTTTCACATCCTGCAGGTGAGCTCCCAAAGGCACCTGGTGGGCCACTGCAAGTAGCAGAGAGCTGGACTAGATGGACTCTGGTCTGATCCAGCAGGCTAGTTCTTATGTTCTTATGTTCTTAAGTGGCCTCTGGGGTGGGATGGCCGAGCCAGGCCAGGCCAGGCCAGCAAGGGGAGGTCAGCTGTGAGTGCACTGAAGCCTCCTCTGCTGCTGCCAAAGCCAGGAAGATCACAGTGGGCTGGAGGGGGCCACTATGGCCAGCGGTGGAGGGGGGGAGCTCCAGGGAGGAGCACGTCTCCGCCGGAGGGGTGTGGAGGGTGATTTTCCACCTCCCATGTGATTAAATGGGTGCCTCCCAGGGACATTTACCCCCATATGTCCTTCTAAGTGGTACGCCCCTGCCGAGCACCCAAGACCTCCTCTCCTCTTCTAATCATCTCCAGGACCCCCACCCATGTCACCCTTCCAGCTCACCCACATCCCCACCTGCCTGCGTGTCCTTCCTTCAAAAGAGGCCTAACATGGTTACAATGTATTGTCGAAGGCTTTTACGGCCGGAATCACTGGGGTGCTGTGTGGTTTCCGGGCTGTATGGCCGTGTTCTAGCAGCATTCTCTCCTGACGTTTCGCCTGCATCTGTGGCGGGCATCTTCAGAGGATCTGATGGTAGGAATGGAAAGCAAGTGGAGTATATATACTATGAGGTCAAAAGGTGAGGCCCTCTGAATAGAGTAGCCTGGCATGTGAGTCACATGCTACAGACTTCTCTGTGACTCACATGCCAGGCTACTCTATTCAGATGGCCTCACCTTTTGACCTCACAGTATATATACTCCACTTGCTCAAATCCCTACCATCGAATCTCTGAGATACCAACCACAGGCTCTGGCCCAGCTACTAGTCTCTGACTTTCCTTATACAAACACAACTATAATTGGCTAGTCACTGAGAAAATCCCAGCGGCTACATTTTGGACCAATGGATGCATCCGCATCACCTTCAAGGAGATCCCCATACCCAGCGTGTTACAGTAACCCAACCTCGTGGCTACTGAGATTGGGATCAGTGCTGCCAGATTGGGCATCTGAAAAAGACACAACACTGAATTGTTAAAAAGTTGTGGCATCTATCTGGGATCCAAGGCAGAGATTTTGGGTCCCTATTGGGCTTGGACCATGGCATTGAATGGAAGATGATTCCCAGCTTCCTCAGAGACTAGAGCTAACCAGATGGAAGCAACAACGTTGTTTAATTTCTACTACATCGCCTTGGTCAGTCACCCATGTTTCAGATCCACAAATACTTGTTCAGTCCTGATGAGCTGTTTAAACCTTCCCAGCTGCTCTTAATGAACCTCTCAAATAGTGTGCAAGAGCTCAGGAAATGTACAATTAATATCCCAAAGAAGGGTCAGGCATTGCAAGAAGGCCAAGTTCCTTCCCAAAATATTTCTTTTTGGCTTGCAGTGTAACGATAACCAGCTGACTGGCTAAAAATTCATCTACAATACTGTCCATATTGCGGTTTACATGTTTAAATACAGTATTTACAATACTTCTCTGTTTCCTTTCACTTTTTTAAAAATTAAAACCTCCTCTGTTTTTTGTAGCTGCAAAGGACCTTCAAAGTAACTTTCAGATAGAAGAAGAAGAAGAAGAAGAAGAAGAAGAGTTTGGATTTATATCCCCCCTTTCTCTCCTGCAGGAGACTCAAAGGGGCTTACAATCTCCTTGCCCTTCCCCCTCTGGCAAACACCCTGTGAGTGTGGGTGGGGCACAGAGAGGCTCAGAAGCTGTATTGTTGAGTCACCCAGCTGGCGTGTGTGGGAGTGCACAGGCTAATCTGAATTCCCCAGATAAGCCTCCACAGCTCAGGTGGCAGAGCTGGGAATCAAACCCGGTTCCTCCAGATTAGATACACGAGCTCTTAACCTCCTACGCCACTGCTGCCCAAGGAGTAAGTTCACAGGAAAAAGCCCTGTTAACTGTCTCACCAGTCAAAGATGCTTATCTGGCGGACACACAAGAGCCTTTTTGGTGGCGGTCCCGAGATTATGGAACAGTCTCCCCAAGGAGGTACATCTGGCTCATCCCTTTTGATCTTGAGGAGGCAGCTGAAGACAGTTTTATTTAGGACAACATTTGACTGATTTACAGCCCAATCCAAAGGAAGTGGGAGGGGAATCCACCTACGGAGGTGGCACAGGGGTGCGCCAATGGATTTTCCCTCCCCAGGACATTTATCACAATGGAGGGGAAAATTTGCCAGAGGGCAGGTGCCCTGGTGGTGCAGTGATTAAGAGCAGGTGGATTCTAATCTGGAGTACCGGGTTTGATTCCCCACTCCTCCACCTGAGTTTCAGAGGCTTATCTGGTGAACTAGATTTCTGCACTCCTACATTCCCACTGGGTGTCCTTGGTCTAGCCATCATTTTTTAAAGCTCTCTCAGTCTCCCTACCTCACAAGCAGAGGTGGGATCCAGCAGGTTCTCACAGGTTCCCGAGAGTCAGTTACTAATTATTTGTGTGTGCCGAGAGGGGGTTACTAATTAGTGATTTTTTGCCCACGTGATTTTTTTTTTTTTGCCTTTGTTCGCCCCTCCTCAGCAGTAGCAGCATGGGAACTTGAAGCCGTCTACCAGGAGTGCACTGCGTGCATGGCAGCCTGTGCCTGCCGTCGCGTTAGTTCCTGCCCAGGAATGCCTTGGAATGCCCGGCCACGCCCCGTGCGTGCCCCACCCAGCCCCATCGGCTATGCCGCAGTTTGAATCCCACCACCATGGGAACCTGTTACTAAAATTTTGGATCCCACCTGCTCTGGAGTGTCTGTTGAGAGGAAGGGAAAGGAGCTTGTAAGCCACCTTGAGTCTCCTTCAGGAGAGAAAAGTGCAGTATAAACTCCTCCTCCTCCTCCTCCTCCTCCTCCTCCTCTTTTTCTTCTTCTTCTTCTTCTTCTTCTTCTTCTTCTTCTTCTTCTTCTTCTTCTTCTTCTTCTTCTTCTTCTTCTTCTTCTTCTTCTTCTTCACAGGCAGACACAGTGCAGACCACCCTGTCTGTGCTCCTGTGCCACTGCCACCTCCACAGACATGATGGGGCTATTCCAAGGGCATGTCCAGGTATGGAGCATTTGGCACAGGGGGGATTGGCCCTTAAAGCCCAATTGAGGGATTTTCAGTGGTGGGGAGTATTTTTGTTTGTTTGTTTTTTGCCTCCTTGCACTGACGAGAAGCCCTCCTGGAGTCAGCTGGGCAGCACCGGAACAACACTGCATCCTGTTGCCACGGGCTCTGCATTGGTCCCCCTGTTTTTATTTATCAGCGGTGCTTATGTAACCCCCATGCTCAGAATGGGTTGACCCAGAAAGGGGTGGAGACTCAAAGCAGCAGAAGGCTGCAGAGCTCCTGTAGTTTGGAGAAGACAAGGCTACCAGACTCTGACCTTGGTTTGTATAAGCCCTTAACACCTTGTTAAGGGTTTTTTTATGTTTGTAATGGGTGAGAGTTCTCCTGGTGCTTCATCATGTTGAATCCTGTTCATCCAAGCCCTTTGGGTCTCTCAGGAGCCAACCCCACTTTGCAAAGAAGAGTTGGACTTGGCAGTATCAGTAGACTGTAAATATAAAAGGACTGGAAAAAATGCAGCCTGAACAAGGACCTTGAAGTGTGTGATGTTAAATGTTGATGTTATATGTTAAAGAAAGTAAACCATTTTGTTTTTAAAATTTGTTGTTGCAAACTCATTCCAAGTTCTGCCCCACAGAACCCACAGATGGGGGTTACACTTACTGGAGTTTTTGAATTGTGATCTTTTACGTGTTTCTATAACGGCTGTTCTATTTGTAATGCTTTTCTGATGTTTCTTTCTAATAATGGTTCTCGATGATAATCGTTTTATTTATACTGTAGACTGTCTTGAGTTTCACCAGTGAGGAAGCTGGCTAATAAATGTTTTCAATAGAATAAAGAAAGAGTAATAAAACAGATCACCAAACCAGCAAAGCAAACATAGAGGCAAGATCAAGCAATTAACCACACTCAAACACTGCTGGGAAAAAAAAATCAATGCAAGATATTTTTAAGCAGAGCAATGCTAAATAGACTAACACCCAAATCTTCAGCCAATAAAACAGTTTTAACATAGTACCTCAACATTCAATTAATCAGGTACCAAGCAAGCAGATTCCAGGAACTTTATTACTGTATCAGTGTACCCAATCACAGGACAGATGGTCTCTGCAGTCTCTGGTCACTGTCTATCTCACCTCTGAAGGTGGGATCCCCTAAAAGAGGGATAATTTCATTTGGTAGCAGAGGATCATTGTCATTTGGTGACAGTCAATCTCCCTTTGGACTGGTTCAGAAGTTGATAGAAGCTGAAAACGTGGGAATTTGTATTTTTTTCATTTCTCTGAGTATCAGCAAGAAATTTTAAAATCTCATGAAGCTCACCTGAAGTGTGATGAAATCTCTATACCCCATGAACCCACACATTAAGGAGGCCTACATTTCCACAGTCCTACAGTCCTGCCTCCGTTTATGATGCAGCATTGTAATGAGTAGGGGGTTTCTTTTTTTCTGAAATTCACTTTTTAAAGATATTGTCACTGATTCCTCTTATTAAGAACATAAGAAAAGCCCTGCTGGATCGGACCAGTGGTCCATCTAGTTCAGAATCCAATCTCACAATGGGCCTTTCCCCACTTACGGTTTCCGGCGCGCTACTCTCAGCGTGAGGGATTTCCGCCACGGGGTCATGTTCCCCACTGCCCCGCGCAGAGGTGCCATTTCTTCAGCGTCAGAAATGACACGCGCTGAGGGGATGTGAGAGTGCAGAGTCGGGGTGGCTGTGTTGTCACTGCCCGGACTCGTGGGGAGCGCCGCTGGACCACGCGCTATTTGGAGACAGTAGCGGGCAGCAAACGGTAAGTGGGGAAAGGGCCACAGTGACCAAAGAGTTCCTCTGGAGGTCTAACAACAGAGCAGAGAGGCCAAGGTCTACCTCTGATGTTGCCTCTTGGCACTGGTCTTCAGAGGCGTATCAGGGGGAAATGGTTCTCGGAGACAATTTGTCTTCAGGTGACCCTCCACTGCACCTGGTAGCAGGCAGGGCTCTACTCCTGCACCGCACCCCCAGGCTCTCGGAGCCAGGCAGCCTACAGCCCGGCTTCTGCCCTCCCCTCTGGGAAGAGCAGAAGAGACTGCCGTCCTTAGAGAGGTGCTTTTATAAACACTGGCCACGCCCCCCAAGCTTTGCCCCTAGTCTCATTTGGCAGAACATTCCACCAGGCTGGTAAGCAGAGGTGGGATCCAGCAGGTTCTCACAGGTTCCCGAGAGTAGGTTACTAATTATTTGTGTGTGCCAAGAGGGGGTTACTGATTGGTGATTTTGCCACGTGATTTTTGCCTTAGTGACGCCCCTCCTCTCAGCAGCAGTGCGCAGAGCTTGAAGCAGTCTAGCAGGAGGTGCACCGGCGTGCGTGGCTGCCTGCGGCTGCGTGCATTCGTTTCCCGCCCAAGGACCGTGGCAGTGGCTGCGTCCTTGCCACAGCCCTGCCCAGGAATGCCCCGCCCCCGGAATGCCCGGCCACACCCCCGGAATGCCCATCCCATCCCCATTGGCACTACGCCACAGTTTGAATCCCACCACCCTGGGAACCCGTTACTAAAATTTTTGGATCCCACCACTGCTGGTAAGTACTGTTGGAATGTCATTCCTATCCTCAACCATACGCCTGGCAGAATAGCTCTTTCTTACAAGCCCTGCAGATGCCCCACAGGGCTGCAGTCTCATTCGACAAAGTATTCTATGGGGCCATGCCACAACCGAATAAGTTCTGGCTTTGGCTGTGGACAGCTGGATGTCTTTGGGCTGGGGATCACCTATTTTATGATGGTATGTCCTACAGAACAGTACTCTAGCAGGAAGAGAGAAAGGTTTGGGGAGGCATTGCCTGCCTTTGAGCATCTACAGAAGAAGATGTTCCCTTCTTGGAATTTCTCTTTGATCCACATTGCCTTTTGGGGGTTGGGCAGTATATAGGCCTAATAAATAAATAAATAAGATTTGACGGATTTAATGACGGGATGGGATTTAATACTTGACGACGGATGGGATGGACGGATTTAATTGGATTTGGATGTACTTGACGATTTGGATGCATTTGGATTTGGTTTTGATTTGGATGACTTGACGGATGGATGGATGGATGGATGGATGGATGGATGGATGGATGGATGGATGGATGGATGGATGGATGGATGGATGGATGGATGGATGGATGGATGGATGGATGGATGGATGGATGGATGGATGGATGGATGGATGGATAGATAGATAGATAGATAGATAGATAGATAGATAGATAGATAGATAGATAGATAGATAGATAGATAGATAGATAGATAGATAGATAGATAGATAGATAGATAGATAGATAGATAGATAGATAGATAGATAGATAGATAGAAGTGATTAGAAACAGAGTCTAAATTCCTAAAAGGAAGAAAAGAAAAAGGGTTGGGGGTTTTTTCCCCCCAGGGAGAAATTGGGTAAAGAGGAATTAAGATAATTACTCTTAACACCCTCACTGCGAAGTCATGTTACCAATCCACCACACTACAGATGTTCTTCACATCAGCATCTCCTCAATATTCCCGAAACAGCCATCATGCCAAGTTCCCAGAAATAGGTGATTTTCTTATTGTTTCTTCGGTTTGCCAGGTTTCTTTTACCCCCACCAGGAAATGCCAGGCCCTGATCGCAACTTTAAATTCAGAGAGAAAATAGATAAATCTCCCCTTCCTGCCGAAAGCACACGGGGGAATTATTTCTTCATTTAGCCGGATATTTCCTCTTAAGCTTCCTCGGCAGCTGTGAACGACTCACATCAGCTGGGCCTGCAGATTGCTGCAGGAATTATCTCCTGCATCCCACTCTGGCTCACCTGGGTTAATCCAATTCCGTCTCCAACAAGAGGTTCTCTGCAAGTTCTGGAAAGGGAATCTCATTTCGTAGACTGGAGTTGCAGGAGACATAAGCAGAATGTTTTCATCACTGGCGTGAGCTTATTGCATCCTGCCAATGTTAAGGGTGGGGGGGGGGAGAGAGAGAGCTTAGCTTCACTTCTGTATTGTTCACCTAGAGATGCCCTCCCTCGTGACAGATGTAACGTGATTGATTTTCTTCCTGTATACTCAAGGGCTTGTGTGAATCAGGCTTTGGGGGTTCAGCAAAACACTAGGCCACGCTCTCGGCTGATCCGTTTTCATCTTTTAGGGGAAGTAATCCCGCTGATATTGGGAAAACGGCATTTTCTATTAAGATCGCCTATTCTCGGCTTCAGAACTGAAGATCACGCCCAGAATAGATTGTAGAAGTGAGAAAGACAGGCAAGTTGCCCGCTTTTGTTTTTTTAGAACTCGTCGCTCACGACAGAAGTTGTAGTTGAGAAACCAGGGAGGTAGACAACAGACGGAAATTACGGAGTTTCATAAAAGAAAAGAGGAAAGGACAGAGATGTCACGGCAGAAGCTATGAGTGAATCTGACAGGAAGAGCCAGGAGATAATCTGAAAAAACTGGGTTGGAGCTACCATGAAACCTGGGAGTTAATGGTAGAAAGGGAAGTCTTGGATATCTAGGGGTTTAAAATAGAGACAACATTTTATTTTAATTAGATGCATGTATCTAGAATGGATTATTCAATAGTGAGACATCGGAAAGTCATTATTTGGATATTTTCTTGCTTTCCTTTAGTTTTTTTCCTTTAGTTTTTTCTTTTTGGATTTCATGCTTATGTTCGGTATTGGCACGGAGAGGTGTGAAAGTGTTTGCGTTTATTGCTATTTCCTTTTGAGTTTCTATATGATGAGAAATTTTAAAAAAATAAAATAGAGACAACAGTACACATATTAAACATACAGTAAACAGTAAACATAGATTCCCTAAATTACCCAGTCACATTATGGATTGCTGGATTTGTTCATTACTTTATCCAGGGACATAGCTATAGATTTTTTATGGGATGGATTCGGGGACATGGCCACACCTCCACCCCCACCCACCCCTGGGGGCATGGCCACACCTCCCAAGCCTCGCCCCCCAGCCTCAGTGCTTATAAAAGCAGCTCTCTGCTAGGGATGGCAGTCTCTTCTCCCCAGAGGGGAAGGAAGAAGGGACTACCAGCTGGGAGCCCAACCAGTGGGAGTGAGGGAGGAGGTGAACATAAGAACATAAGAACAAGCCAGCTGGATCGGATCAGAGTCCATCTAGTCCAGCTCTCTGCTGCTCGCAGTGGCCCACCAGGTGCCATTGGGAGCTCACATGCAGGATATGAAAGCAATGGCCTTCTGCGGCTGTTGCTCCCAAGCACCTGGACTGTTAAGGTGGCGGGGGTTGGTGCTTCGGACATGTAATGGGGGGGTTGAACCCATGAAATAGAAGAAGAGTTTGGATTTATATCCCCCCTTTCTCTCCTGCAGGAGACTCAAAGGGGCTGACAATTTCCTTGCCCTTCCCCCCTCACAACAAACACCCTGTGAGGTAGGTGGGGCTGAGAGAGCTCCGAGAAGCTGTGACTAGCCCAAGGTCAACCAGCTGGTGTGTGTGGGAGTGCACAGGCTAATCTGAATTCCCCAGATAAGCCTCCACAGCTCAGGCAGCAGAGCTGGGAATCAAATCCGGTTCCTCCAGATTAGATACATGAGCTCTTAACCTCCTACACCACTGCTGCTCCCCCCTTACCTACATCCTTAACTTCACCTGTCAAGATTTCATCATGGTTAAATACCTAATCTGTCAGAGTCTTCAGATTTTATCCCTGCTTCACTCTAAATTTTAATATTTTCACTAGTCACACCTAGAGCTCACCATTTGAGGCATAAAACTTGACAAACTCTCATTCTTCCGCTTTTCTAAGCATGAGTGCTCTGTATTGGTCTGAGTTACTGTTTGGGTTCCCAACACTGCCTGTGCAAATGCAAGGAGATTTTGAGGGATCGTGAGGGAATTTGGGAAGGATGTGATGTCATTTTCTGCTTGTGCTGTAGAAATGTCCTTTCATCCCTATGGTAAACAACTTAGAGATTTAGGGAAGTCCTAGACTGTCACTATGGAGGCCCTTTTTCTACCTCTCCTCAAATTCTTGAGGGCAGGTGACTGGAGTTGGGGGCAGGCAAGTCCCTAACAAGCTCACACCAATGGGAAACCTAGCTATAGCCTAACAATGATAAGATTGGATTGAGTCTTTCTGGAACAAGACATTTCCTAGGACAGCAAGTCACACCCCTTGTACCCAAATCAAGGTGTGGATGCCATAAATGAACACTCCCTACCTGCCTTCTTTGGGCTCACATAGGGTACTTTGAAAGTAGGGATGAGCAAGAGGTCCCTATGTCCGTGGTGGCGAACCTTTGGCATTCCAGATGTTCATGGACTACAATTCCCACCAGCCCCTGCCAACATGGCCAATTGGCCATGCTGGTAGGGGCTGATGGGAATTGAAGTCCATAACATCTGGAGTGCCAAAGGTTTGCCACCACTGCCCTATGTTGTTTCTTGAACAAGATTCAAGTTTGGTAGTAGCTTAACAATCAACAAGATTTCCAGGGCATAAGCTTTCAAAAGTCAGAGCTCAATCAGTCAATTATGGACAAAGATACCAGTATCTGATGAATAGAGCTTTGATTTTCAAAAGCTTATACCCTGGAAACCTCGATGGTATCTAAGGTGCTGGTGGACTCCAATCTAGCTTATCTACTGCAGACAAAATGGCAACCTACCTGAAATTATTTTGTTTCTTATTATCGCTGTTGATATTCTTGTTTACTGTTTTAGTTCTCTGGTTTTGCATTGTATCAACAAGATTTCAGGGCATAAGCTTTCCAAAGTCAGAGCTCAATCAGTCAATTATGGACAAAGTACCAGTATCTGATGAATAAGAGCGTTTCAAAACTTATACCCTGGAAACCTCGATGGTATCTAAGGTGCTGGTGGACTCCAATCTAGCTTATCTACTGCAGACAAAATGGCAACCTACCTGAAATTATTTTGTTTCTTATTATCGCTGTTGATATTCTTGTTTACTGTTTTAGTTCTCTGGTTTTGCATTGTATGTTTATTCTGGTGTTTGTGTGTGTGTGTGTGTGTGTGCGTGCGTGCGTGTGTGCATGTGTGTATAATATATTTATAATATATATGTTCATAATATCTGTCTGTAACGAATCCCATGGACAACTAGAGTCACCAACAAAACTGTCCCGGAGTGAATTAACCCAGAGATGTCCCTGGAGGGCAAGATCACTAGACAGAAGCTGACCTACTTCAGACATGGGATGAGGGCAAATTCACTGGAAAAAGAGATCCTACTTGGAATGGTCAATGGTAAACGGAAACGGGGTAGGCCAATGATTCGTTGATTGGAAACCATTAAAAGGGACATGAGCATGAACATCAACCAATTGAAAGAAGTTGTGGCAAACAGGGAAGTGTGGAGGGGACTGGTTTACAGAGTACCCAAAAGTTGGACATGACTAAATGGATAAAGAAGAAGAGGAAGAGGAAGAGGAAGAGGAAGAGGAAGAGGAAGAGGAAGAGGAAGAGGAAGAGGAAGAGGAAGGATATTGAGGAGATAGAAAAAGTGCAGAGAAGGGCAACAAGGATGATTGAGGGACTGGAGCACCTTCCTTATGAGGAGAGGCTGCAGCGTTTGGGACTCTGTAGTTTGGAGAGGAGGCAGCTGAGGGGGGATATGATTGAAGTCTACAAAATTATGCATGGGGTAGAAAATGTTGACAGAGAGGAATTTTTCTCTCTTTCTCACAATACTAGAACCAGGGGGCATTCATTGAAAATGCTGGGGGGAAGAATTAGGACTAATAAAGGGAAACACTTCTTCACACAACGTGTGATTGGTGTTGGAATATGCTGCCCCAGGAGGTGGTGATGGCCACTAACCTGGATAGCTTTAAAAGGGGCTTGGACAGATTTAAGGAGGAGAAGTTGATTTATGGCTACCAATCTTGATCCTCCTTGATCTGAGATTGCAAATGCCTCAACAGACCAGATGATCGGGAGCAACAGCCGCAGAAGGCCATTGCGTTCACATCCTACATGTGAGGCTCCTTGCCAAGGCACCTGGTAGGCCACTGCAGTAGCAAAGTAGCAAGAGCTGGACTAGATGGACTTTGAGGTCTCGATCCAGCTGGCTTGTTCTTATGTTCTTATGTTCTTAAGAGGAAGAAGAAGAAGAAGAAGAAGAAGAAGAAGAAGAAGAAGAAGAAGAAGAAGAAGAAGAAGAAGAAGAAGAAGAAGAAGAAGAAGATCTGTCTGTCTGTCTGTCTATCTGTCTGTCTGTCTGTCTATAATCTTTGTACTTATTTTCCACCCATCACCGAAGTTCGAGGTCTCTGGGTATGTTTATAGTCTATGTATGCATGTTGTATGCTGTTCACACACCATTTAAACAATACTCCATTCAAATTTAAAATGTGCCCATAATGCATGATGTCCAAAGAACACTGGAAAAAAATGGTTCAAGGAAACAGAAAAAAAAATTGGCAAGAAATAAAAATTAGAGAATATAAATAAAGAATCACAATTTGAGACTCAACAAGGGCATTTTCAAGATGAAACAGCAGGGAATTTTTGGAGGGGGGTGGCGGCGAAGGTCTCATTATATATAATTTATGCAAGTCCGTTTCAGCACCCAGTCTTCCATTTTCAGGCCTGGTAGAATTATTTTTTTTCCAAGTGTATGATTAAAGAAAGGAAAGCGAAGGGCTATTTTCGCCCCGCCGTTTGTAGCTCCATGTATATTATTTAGCTGCACTCATAATTAGGAGTCAAAGTGAACATTTCGCCCAACACATTGCAAATGTCAGAGGAACGGCTTGGAACCCTGAACCACATTTATTAAAATCTATCGATAATTCCCCCGAGATTACATGAATTAGCTTCCCCTTAATAGGCAGCTGCAAAAGAGGCTCCCCGGGAACTTCACTCAAATGGAAGATTTAAAATTCTATTAATGGCAGTGACAGCGCTGCGGCTGTGCAGAAGTTGGGCTCTTCTGATCTTTTGTCTGAGACAGTCAGGGTAATTGATGACAACAAAGAAAAACCATTAGCTAAATGATTGATACTTTCCTCCCTTTCTAATTATATCAGCCCATTCCCAAGGAGACGGGTCATGAAACGCATGGATCCTACAGCTTTTAGCAAGATTTCTTGATGTTATTGTTGTTGTTTTCTTTTCAGAGAGTGTTGGAGAATAATCATCCAATTTCCAATAATTGTTTAGCGAAGCTGGCTAGCGTCAAGCAGGGTTGCTGGGTACCCCTAGCGGGAGATAGAAGTGGGGTGGAATTTACCGGCACCAAACTGGGACCTAGACCTCTGTGGTCAGCCTCCTTCAGTGGAAGTGGCCATTCTGCACGAAGGGTGGAAGGCTTCAAACCCAACTCCGTGGTAGGATACAAGCAGTGGTGGGATCCAAAAATTTTAGTAACAGGTTCCCATGGTGGTGGGATTCAAACTGTGGCGTAGCACCAATGGGGCTGGGTGGGGCACGACGGGGGTGTGGACAGGCATTCCGGGGCAGGGCATTCCTGGGCGGGGCTGTGGCAAGGACGCAGCCACTGCGCCAGTCCTTGGGCGGGAAACGAATGCACGCAGGCGCAGGCAGCCACGCACGCCGGTGCACTTCCTGCTAGACTGCTTCAAGTTCTGCGCCTACTGCTGAGAGGAAGGGCGTAACTAAGGCAAAAATCACGTGGCAAATCACCCATTAGTAACCCGCTCTCGGCACACACAAATAATTAGTAACCTACTCTTGGGAACCTGTGAGAACCTGCTGGATCCCACCTCTGGATACAAGTCACAAGAACCCTGTAACCTATGTTGGCTGTGTTATTCTAATTGCAGCCCTTCGCGGCTCTTTCCACCTGAACACCACATCCAAAACTGGCCCCACACGAATTTTCTCCCACTTGTCGATATCCGTTAGACGAATTTTGCACACACACTCTTTGCCGAATTTCTCGAATCTTCAGAATGCTAAGGATATAACTTGCGCAGGGTGACAAAGTTCCGTGAACCTGAAATGGTCTCATCGCCGCTGGATGAGAGGGGAGCTTCATGGGCTGACGCTGCCATGATTTCGGACAGCAAAAATCAGAAGATCTGAAAGGGAGTTCTCATAAAATGCTCTGCCTGATACAGCTCCCTGAGAAGGCCTGCTGTTCCTCCTCTTTGTAGTGAAGATTCCTTTCCAGAGCATGCTGTTCCTGCACTGCCGCGTACCAAAGGAAGTAAAACTCCGAAGCCTTTAATCACCGTGCCAGCTCATGAACGTCTGGTCTATCAGTTCTTATTACCAACCTGCAAATTAATTCACCCAAGCTCCCTGGATCTACAGTCATCTGACTTCACAGCTAAATAAACGAGAGAGGAAAAACAACAAAGCAAGTTCCGCAGAGAAAGTTCTCTTGTTCCCTACCCTCTCAACCTTTTCCTGGTTTTTTTTCTTCTTTTTTTGGACTGGTTGTGTGAAATCCTAATGCTTTGAAAATGGAAGGCAGGCCTCTGTGCCATTTCCAGAGCTACAGTGTATTGTTTTAATCCCTTTTAATAGCTTCCCCATCCCGTCTCCCTTTCTGTTGAACATATGCCACCCGGCACCAGGCTTCAAATCGGATTATGATTACGCAAATCAAAGAGGAAAATCCTGAGCGCGAGGCACTTGACGGTTTTGTCCGTTGTGTTGCCTCCATTACTGCTGTCCTTCCTAAACCAAAATCTGGCTCATAGTCTGAGTCACATCTGCCCAACATCTGGAGGAAGGATGCCTGTGTCTGACAGGAATGGGCAAAAACCATACCACAGAAGAACTTTGCAATACACGTGAATGGGATGAGTTTTCTGGTCCAAATAGAAAAAAAAACCTTATTAAAAATTGTCTTCGTTCTTAGGTAAGTATTGGCACTCAATAATGTTTCAGTTTCAGAAGTTAGTCATGCTGGTCTGCAGTAGAACCAGGGGGCATACATTGAAAATGCTGGGGGGAAGAATTAGAACTAATAAAAGGAAACACTTCTTCACGCAACGTGTGATTGGTGTTTGGAATATGCTGCCACAGGAGGTGGTGATGGCCACTAACCTGGATAGCTTTAAAAGGGGCTTGGACAAATTTATGGAGGAGAAGTCGATTTATGGCTACCAATCTTGATCCTCCTTGATCTGAGATTGCAAATGCCTCAACAGACCAGGTGATCGGGAGCAACAGAAGGCCATTGCGTTCACATCCTACATGTGAGCTCCCAAAGGCACCTGGTGGGCCACTGCGAGTAGCAGAGAGCTGGACTAGATGGACTTTGGTCTGATCCAGCTGGCTTGTTCTTATGTTCTTATGTTCTTAGAATTCCCAGATTCAAGTCCAGTGATCCCTCAGAGGCCAATAAGATATTTGGGGCATACGGTTTTAAGAACAGTCATAGGGCCTTTCCCCACTTACCTTAAGCCCCGCGCTACTTGAGGAGAGTAGCGCGGAGTCCCCCAGCACTCCCCACGAGAGGGGCGGCGACAGCGCAGCCGCCTCGACGCTGCCGCTGTCACGCCCCCTCAACGCAAGGCATCCCTGGCGCCCTTGCAAAGGGCGCCTTTTGATGACCCCACGCAGAGCGCGGGGTCGTGGGGACACCCGAGTGCACACCAGGGATGCCGCGCGCTGGGAATTGCGCGCAGTGACGGCGGCCGAGGGAAACGTGGGGAAAGGCCCATAGTTTGGATTTATACCCTGCTTTTCTCCCCTGTAAGGAGTCTCAAATAAGCTTCCAAACTCCTTCCCTTCCTCTTCCCACAACAGACACATACTGAGGTAGGTAAGGCTGAGAGAGTTCTGAGAGAATTGAGACTGGCCTGAGGTCACCCAGCAGGCTACATGTGGAGCGGTGGCGGAACAAATCAGGTTCACCAGATTAGAATCTGCCATTCCTGTGGAGAAGTGGGGAATCAAACCCAGGCCTCCAGATGAGAGTCCACCACTCTTAACCACTACACCAAGTTGTGTCAAAGGGAGCATTGGTTGAAATCTTGTAGGTCCTTAAGGAGCTTCTGGACTTGAATCTAATATTACTATTTGTATTCAATACACTATCTGTTGCCCTTTCCATGGAATGGGAAGAGACACAGAACAGACCTAGATCTTCAGAATCTTCTTCTCTTTTCTATTTATATAGAAGAAGAAGAAGAAGAAGAAGAAGAAGAAGAAGAAGAAGAAGAAGAAGAAGAAGAAGAAGAAGAAGAAGAAGAAGAAGAAGAAGAAGAAGAAGAAGAAGAAGAAGAAGAAGATCTATCTAATTTACCTACCTACCTAATCTAATTTTAATTTTAAGACCCCAGTGACGAAGAAGAAGAAGAAGAGGAAGAAGAAGAAAGAGAAAGAAGAAGAAGAAGAAGAGGAGAGGAGGAGGAGGAGGAGGAGGAGGGAGGAGGGAGGAGGAGGAGGAGGAAGAAACAGAGGAGGAGGAGGAGGAGGAGGAGGAGGAGGAGGAGGAGGAGGAGTTTGGATTTATATCCCCCCTGCAGGAGACTCAAAGGGGCTGACAATCTCCTTGCCCTTCCCCCCTCACAACAAACACCCTGTGAGCTAGGTGGGGCTGAGAGAGCTCCGAGAAGCTGTGACTAGCTCAAGGTCACCCAGCTGGCATGTGTGGGAGTGTACAGGCTAGTCTGAATTCCCCAGATAAGCCTCCACAGCTCAGGCGGCAGAGCTGGGAATCAAACCCGGTTCCTCCAGATTAGATACATGAGCTCTTAACCTCCTACGCCACTGCTGCTCCTCCCAATATGCTCAGTTGCCATGTTATGTAAACAACACACACATTTTCTACAGCCTCTTTAGACATGTGTACATATATAAGTCCTGTCAAGTCACAACTGAGATATGGTGACCCCAGCAAGTGTCTTTCAAGGCAAGTGAGATGCTGAGGTGTTTGCCAGTGCCTCCCTCTGCAGAATATTCCTTGGTGGTCTCCCATCTAAGAACCAAGCCTGGTTAGCTGCCAAGAACTTATGGTACCGGGCTGTCCCAAACCATCTTCCTTCCCCATAGCGATACACAGGTCCCTGATAGTTTAGACTCTGGAGTCTCATGTACCAAAGCTATTTCAGACAATATGGCAACCATGCACATCAGAAGGATCTGATGGCATGTAATGTGACTCTTTAGTTTGGAGAGGAGATATCTGAGGGGGGATATGATTGAAGTCTATAAAATTATTCGTGGGGTAGAAAATGTTGACAGAGAGACATTTTTCTCTCTTTCGCACAATACTAGAACTAGGGGGCATTCATTGAAAATGCTGGGGGGAAGAATTAGGACTAATCAAAGGAAACACTTCTTGCAACGTGTGATTGGTGTTTGGAATATGCTGCCGCAGGAGGTGGTGATGGCCATGAATCTGGATAGCTTTAAAAAGGGCTTGGACAGATTTATGGAGGAGAAGTCGATCTATGGCTACCAATCTTGATCCTCCTGGATCTCAGATTGCAAATGCCTTAGCAGACCAGGTGCTCAGGAGCAGGAGCAGCAGCAGCAGAAGGCCATTGCTTTCACATCCTGCACGTGAGCTCCCAAAGGCACCTGGTGGGCCACTGCGAGTAGCAGAGAGCTGGACTAGATGGACTCTGGTCTGATCCAGCAGGCTAGTTCTTATGTTCTTATCTTCTTAAGTGACCCCATCCACTTAAAAATATTTAATGGGCACCAGGAAAGAGGTCAGTGGGCACCATGGGGCACCATGTTGGGGATCCTTGGCCTAGGGTCTGAGAGGGTTGAATTGACTACCTGTACAGTCTTCCCTTGCAAATCTTTATCTCTTGGGTTTCATCCACAAACTGCCATGGAAGATTGCTGGGTAACCTTGGGCCATTTGCATGATGATGTGATGATGTTATCCATTCAGTTGTTCTTGACCCTTGGCGACCCAATATGCAATCTCTTTTCACATTTTTCGATGAAGTACTGCATATTCTCCGCCCAACTTACCTCACAAGGTTGTTATGAGCATGAAATGGAGGACAGGGATACAATGCAAGCCTCTTTAGGCCCTCCGTGGGAAGAATCAAGTTATAAATGAAGTAAATAAATAAGACAAGGATCAAAATGTGATTGGCGTTCCCACTGGCTTGGTCTTTTTTTGACGATTTCACCAGCCTCCCCATATTTAAGTGCCTTGATTAAGGAAAGGGATTTCGTCTTTGCAACGTCCTGTGAATCTGAATGCCAATTTATCGGCGCATATCTCCAAATCTAGTCCGTGGATTTCAAAGGGCTGCGTTATTTCAGGCCACTGAACTGTAGAAACGCAAGCTAGAATTTGCCAGACAATTTTCTATTGGAAACTGCACCTGCAGAACCCACCGTCCATCCCCCCCCCCCCAAAATCAATAGATTGGGACTGGGATTTAAGACTGAAAACATTCAAAGGGAGCACTTAGCATTTTTTTCCCAAGCTGGTTCCCAGATTGCAGATTCTTTTTAAACCTAATTATACATTTGGGAAGGAAGGTGCGGCAATTTTCTTTGAATTGGCGTTGGAAAATGGCAGTATTTGGGCCTGCTTTCTCTCTTCGGTCGCTACTATGTGAAAGAGACAAATGACAGCGCAGAGAAGAGAAGGCTTATCTTTTGACACAGGCGAGACACAACCTAGATCTTGAGAAGCATCTGTGAAAACAGTATAAAAGCATTTTTGCCTGCATGATTGGGGGTTGGGGAAGGGATTGGCTCGTCAGGCACAGATATCGTTGAGTTGAGTTGAAATGGAGATGGAGGCAGTTAAATTTAAAATACAAAACTCTCTTCCTTGAGAGGCGAAACACAAATGTTGTGCGTTGGTGTACGTGCGAACCTGCAGCAGTGCCTGAAGTTCCATTTGTCATGTAGACCAAGAGCAACATGGACAACTAATGACCATGTGAAGCAATTCTTGGCTGTCCCCTTGAAAGATCTCAGGGTTCAAAGGTTCCAGAACCCTTTCATTGCCGGAATTCTACAAGCTTGATTCCCATTAATGATAGTTCCTGTCTCCTCTTGTCTGGGTTCTCAGGAAGGGATTTAGGGACCTCAAGTTCACCAATCAAAGAGAACTGCCCACCGATCGAAGATGCTCTCGAAAGGGAAGTTGCTTAAGGGCAGACCTGTCTTCCAAGTGGCTAACATTATCTTCTACGTGTCTGCGTAGCTATGAAGATAGCTCCTTAAAACTAAAAAAAAATAAGAAAACTATATGTTTCTGGAATTGGCAGGACCAGCTGGGTACAACTATGTACCTTTCGGGCTGAAAAGGTACCCAGGATTGGAGCCTGAAGAGCAAACGTCCTGGGACTACCTTCAACAAACGGCACAGGGAGAATCCCTTCAGTTGCACACAAAATGTTGGGCACAAGCTGAGGGTGAAATTGACCAGAGAGTAAAATTGGTCAGGTCAGAAACGGCCTCTTTTCCCCTCTGATGCTTTTACTGTCTGGAAAGCACACCAGAAGCCACCTCTTTTTAAGATGTCCCCCGGATGCCATATTTTGGGTGTCTGTAGTGACAAGAAGCACCTCTTTTTAAGTCATTCCACGGTGGATTTTATTGTGCTGTGCGGAATGGACCATATTCTTTGCACTTCATGTTTTTGCCTGTTTTAATTCCATTAGTAGTCCAGTTGTGATCTTGAACACTTATCAAATGGAAAGGCAGCACAGAAAAATCCTAAAATAAAAATTATCCCCAAGAGCACAACTTCAGTAGCTTTATGAGGACGAGCAGTCTGTCCTCAATACCAAGAGCAGCAAGCTTGGCCCAGAGAAGTCCTCTGGGAACTGTGTCAAAAGCTGCCTTCAAATCAATGAAGGCAGCATAGAGTTTGCAATGTGGCCTGCTTGCATATTTGGCTGCTAGGTGGGCTAGAACTATCACATGATCAAGCGGGGATTTCCCTTTGGTAAAGCCAATTTGTTTGAACCCGATGGTTCGTATTTGTTGAGCTCATTTCTGGAGTTTCCGTAAAAGGAGCATCGCATAGATCTTCCCAATAACAGATAGGAGACTGATGGGGCAGAAGTTGGAGGAGTCAGAGGTAGCTCCCTTTTTGTAGATGGGTACCACTATCGCCGATAACCAGGATTTGGGAATTATACCAGAGTTGTTAATTTGTGTGAACACAGTGGCTAGGAGAGGGGCCCACCAATCGACATGCGATTTCAGGGCCTCGGGGGTGATGATACTTCAGTAGCAAAGTCAGTTGTGTTTTGCGGGGACATAGCAATGAGGTACCAAATCTCTGCATGTGAGTTGAGGTGGGGCCTGGGGGGGGGGCGCATTGGATGGTCCATCAGGATGGTAGTGATGGAACCTACAGAAAACTTGTGGTAACCTGGTAGGGCTTTCAAGAGATATTTTGCTATTGCTTGCCTCTGCATAGCAATTTTGGATTTCCTTGGTAGTCTCTCATTCAAGTACTTACTAGAACTGACCCTACTTAGCTACTGAGATCTGACAAGATTGGGCTAGTGTAATCCCCATGCTCAGAATGGGTTGACCCAGAAAGGGGTGGAGACTCAAAGCAGCAGAAGGCTGCAGAGTGTAGGGGTGAGCCCGCGAACCCAGCAGAGCAGCAGAAAGAGCGCATGGAATGCCTGTGCCAGCTGCGCCCTTCTGGGCGCACACGCTCCCCCACCCCCCAGTCCCCCGTGAGTCACAGGTCATGAACTACCTGACTCACGGTCACCAGGTGTCCCTGACAAAGGGACAAAGGGGCTCTTGCCCCCAGGTATGGATTAGACCCAGACGCGGACGCTTCCTCCTGCACGTAGCAGCCCTATGAGATCATGCATCACATGATGCTCTCCCGCTCTCCCGCTCTCCCGCTTTCCTGCCTATCCGCCTCCTTTACACGCCCCCAGAAAAACCCTAATAAAAGGTGCCAGGGACTAGCACACGGCAGAGTTGCCAGGCCCACGGATCGTTGCCGGATCCAAGGACCGCGCTTCCTGCTGCTGGCTCTCTCCACCGGATGATATCACCACGTCTCGCCTCTTCCTTGCGACCCCTGCGGGCCAACTTCAGCAGAGCTCATGTAGTTTGGAGGAGACAAGGCTACCAAGCTCGGACCTTGGTTTGTATAAGCCCTTAACATCTTGTTAAGGGTTTTTTATTTTTGTAATGGGTGAGAGTTCTCCTGGAAACCTTCATCATGTTGAAGCCTGTTCATCAAGCCCTTGGAGTCTTCAGGAGCCAACCCACTTGCAAAGAAGAATTGGACTTGGCAGTATCAGTAGACTGTAAATATAAGGACTTGAAAATGCAAACCTGAACAGGACCTTGAAGTGTGACGTTAAATGTTGATGTTTGATGTTATATGTTAAGAAAGTAAACCATTTTGTTTTTAAAATTTGTTGTTGCAAACTCATTCCAAGTTCTGCCCCACAGAACCCACAGAAAGAGGTTACACTAGCAGTTATGTATAAACATGCATGAGTCTGGGAACTCAGATTCTGCTACATGAAAATAAGCATTATGGCCTCCACAGAAACATAGGAGTATCATTCCAGAATACTAAGAGTAAACTGATTACTCATTTGCTTCTCATTCTGTTTTCCCTAAACTGAACAAAAGAAATGTGATCATTACGTGTTCTCTTCTGCAAAAAAACCCCACAAATGTAGAAGTTTGCTTGTCCCTTCCACCTGCAGGTGTGAGTTATACTCATATTTAAACTATCAAGCATCATCAATCACGTCACGCGTGCAAGTCGAACAAGACTTCTCCCCGTTGGTACACGCGGCTCGGTTCTCATTGACCCAGGGCAAAACAGCCTGTTCGGTGTTTGAGGCAAACCCTTTTCTGTTGTCATTATGTCCTGACAAAAGATGGGAATTGATTCGATGCAAGAGAAGATTCCATCTGCAATTAAGCAACCGGTGCCTGGACATATCCACCGTGTTCGAGACGATCACTAGAGAGGAGAAAAAGACAGATTCTAATTTATCACAGACTCCCAGTTCGGTGGCAAAGAGACAGGTTTTTTAAGTATTCTTGTCCATTTCCACCATGCCCAGAGGAGTTTGTAAATTATCTGATCATCTAAGTGAATGATTTATGACTCCCTTTTGGCTCTGATCAAGGATTTGCCCTGCTTCATTCATCTTCTCGGGTATAATTGGAGGTAAAATTAAAACTACTTTACTTTGCAGTTCATTGGAATGAACTTAGTCTGGACTTGAACAGTGGCTGCAGGTAAAATATCCATTACAACCGGCGCGGGATCTTTTTTCGTGAGTGTGCTGTCCTCATGAGGGGACAGAAAAGGGGATAAATTCACACCAATAGCCACCTACTCAGAAATCAGTCATTTCTGGTCAGGAAATCTTGGCTTTTTTAACAAAAAAAAGTGTTGCCAGAAATTACTTTGCCTTGGCAAAATGAAGTGAGTGGCTGAAATGCCTCATGCACAATAAGAAAATAACAGTTTTTCTCAATTGAGATGCTAAGTATTACCAGCACCCCGCACTACAGTCTAAGACCCCGAATGAAATGGGGTGAACCGGGGGGTACAAATGGGAGCACTCTTTTGTTATACAGAAAATGGAGCATTCAGACTTTTGTTTCTGTTGAATAATATACCATATATCTCTTTTATCTGAATATAAGTAATTCATCACCAATGCACTGTGATGTAACCATCATATGCTTGCTAAATTCGTAAGGCAGGGGTAAAGCAAGGTCCGCTTTTCCGTCTCCACGCCCTCGCCTCCCCAAGAGGCATCCTGCCTTTGAACGTGAGGGTTCCATATAGCAATTGCCACTAATAATGTAACTCCCTGAACTGGGTTAATCCCTCTCAGGTACTGCAATTCATGGATTCTCAGCCTTTCGTACCCGTTATCTCACCAGTCTCTATCAAAGAACCTGTGTGTTTCACCATTGCTGTGTTCAGATTTGTGAGTTGGGGCATTTTCTATAATGTGTTGATGATTTAGAAATGACCTGGTGCAAAAAAAATGGGGGGGGCATGGTGGGGTGGCTGCCCATGGGGGGGCATCCAACTCAGGTTTTGCGCAGGGCTCAGGTTTGCCTAGGTACGCCTCTGCCCCCTTTGCTGAGGGGGGGCTGGCGAGGGAACCTGTTACTATAATTTTTGGATCCCATCACTGTGAATAACATAACCGGTAAGCTTTCCTGTAGCAGTCGTGGATCCTGGATTGCCTTAGGCTGACCCTGAAAAAAAGCCGCCTTCCCAAGAGAACGGGACAACTTTCAAGAAACGTGAACAGAAGTTGAGTAGCTCGCTGTCATTAAAATTAAAATTGCCTGGCTCCTAAAGGCTTTAGCAACAGCCTACTCTAAACCCCTGCCTTACAATTTACTCGCCTGATAGCTTCTGCCGTTTAATTCCGAGGTGTTTCGTTGGAATCCTCCTCGGGTTGAATCTGGCTGGATTGCACATCTTTTATTCTCCCCCCCCTCCTTCTGTCAGGGAGGGGGGAAACAAAATGAAACCACTTAATATGTTTAGGTGTCCTTTAATGCTCCAACAATGAAAGATTAGAGCAAGGATTTTCCAAATAATGAAGACATACGACATAAAGAGCGGGCGGGGGGACCCGCTTCGATTGTCAGCACGTTTGGGTTTATTTCCTTCAGCCCAAATCCGTTTCCCTCCAGCTGCACATGGCGTTCATTACGCCGAACATAAATTCTGAAATATGATTTGCACTGATTTAGCATTGTGCTTAATTGGCTTTACATCTAACATACCGCAATAAGCCTTAAGTGCTAGTTTGCTGGGACATTTATTGAGTACGGATTTCTCCGTGCGTTTTCTTTTTCTCTCTTCTTTCATTCGAGAGGGATTTCTGGGGAGGAAAAGGAAAAGACTCTCATGAATAAAAGCTGCAGGGAGGAATGTCAATCTGGATTCAGAGGTAAAGTTCGTCTGCTTGCCAGATGCTGAACAGGTGAGGGTTATTGCCAAGGGAGCTGGTTTATGGGCTTCTGGGGAGCATCTAATTGACCCCTGTAGAAAACAGGATTCTGGGCATTTCCCCACTCTAAAAATAACGTGGAGACTTACCGGTTTCGTCTGCTGCGGGACCTTTTCAGCGCGGGGTCATGTTCCCCACCGCAGCTTCCGCCCCTTCCTAAATGAGCGCTGGCAGCCGCACAGCAGCCAAGCAGGACTCCCCGCAATCCGTTCAGGGGGTGTCCTGATTGGCTGCTGCGTTTGCGATTTTCCCGCCGCCTGATGACGTGGACCCTCCCGTCCAATCAGGGCATGGCGGGGCATTTGCGATGCGGTGGGATTTTTTAAAATTTTCAACTGGACGAATCCACAACTATTTGTGGACACATCGTGTCGGCATCTTGTGTCCACAAATAGTTGAGGATTCGTCCAGTTGAAAATTTAAAAAAAAATTCCTGCCGCATTGCGAATGCTCCGCCATGCCCTGATTGGACGGGAGGGTCCACGTCATCAGGTGGCAGGAAAATGGAAACCCGGGGTAACCACCCGGGCTTCCCCACTGCCACACGCTCCATGCGGGGTCATTCAAAAGAAATGACCTGCGCTAAGGGGGCGCGAGAGCTGCAGGATCGGGGTGGCTGCGTTGCTGCTGCAGGTGTGGTGAGGAGCATTGCACTGCCCCAGATTATTTGGAACGAGTACCCCGCAACAAAGGGTGAGTGGGGAAATGGCCTCTGGATTCAGTGGACCATTGATCTGATCCAGCACAGCCACTCTCAGGATCTTCTGTCCCCAGTCCTCCAATAAGGTTACCTGCTCACTAGAAATGCAGCCATGGTGTACTAGTTAAGAGCAATGGACAAGGAGTAATGGATTTAAGGTACAGGAAAAGATATTCCACCTAATCATGAGGAAGAACTTCCTGGTTGTAAGGGTTGTTCGACAGTGGAATATGCTGCCTCAGAGGGTGGTGGAGTCTCCTTTTTCAGAGGCTTTTAAACAGAGGCTGAATGGCTATCTGTTAGAAGTGTTTTGATTGTGTCTTCTGGCATGGCAGGGGGTTGGACTTGATGACCCTTGTGGTCTCTTCCAACTCTATGATTCTATGACTAGTCTATAGAACCAGGATTGTGTCATCACCACACCTCCATATGAGTGGTGGATCTGATCTGGAGAACTTGGTTTGATTCCCCACTTTTCTATAAGATGCCTGCTGGGTGAATTTGGGCTAGTCTGAGTTCTTTTGGAACTCTCTGAGCCCCACCTACCTCACAAGGTGCCTGTTGTGAGTGGGGAAGGCAAGGCAAATGTAAACCACTTCAGGACCCCTTTCAGTAGAGAAAAGCAGGGTGAAAGAATGATTCTTGGCTGACTCTGGCCCTTTCTGCATGGGGCCAAAAACAGTGGCCCAGGGATGGAAAAACACCGATCCCTGGGGAGCTGTTCGCACAGGCAGCACTGCTGCAACGCAGCAGCGCCATCCTGTGCGGCCCCAAGTGGTGTGAAGGCGCCGCTTTCCACCTCCCTTCCCAAGGGAGGTGTTTGGAAAGCGCCGCCTTCCCTTTGGCGCGGTGCGAACCGCACCGCACCAAAGACGCCACTTTCCCGTCCCCCCCCAATCACCTCGTCCTCCAGCATTGGTCTAGAGACCCACCCACGCTGCCCTCTGATCCCTGCTGAGGTCGGAGGGCAGCATGGGCGGGTCCCTGCAGCCCACCAGACCAATGCTGGAGGACAAGGTGAGTGGGGGGTGCGTAGAAAAGGCAGCTTCGTGCGGAGCCGCCTCTTCTGTGCTGGCCTCTGCAGGGGCCGCTCGCGTGCTCCCGTGCAAACGCCCCCCCTCCCCAGGCATAATTTCTGCCGGTGGAGAGGTGCCCTTTTCGCTGTATGGAAAGGGCTTCTGATTGTTTTTATTGCTTAATGCTTCTGCAGCAAATTGACTTTCAATGCTGAATTTATCTCAATCTTAGCACCCTCTCAAAATGGGAATACTGAACCTACCTTACAGGAATGTCGCAGAGATTTTTGCATGTCGGTGAAGCATTCTGAATACTGAAAATGCCTTATCTGTCATACGGATAAACTATTGAAGTGGAAGAATCAGAGAGCCAGCGCAATGTAGCGGTGAAGAGCAGGCGCACTCTAATCTGGAGAACTGGGTTTGATTCCCCGCTCTGCCACTTAAACTGTAGAAGCTTATCTGGTGACCTAGATTAGCTTGTGCATTTCAACACATGCCAGCTGGGTGACCTTGGGCTAGTCCAGGGGTAGGGAACCTGCGGCTCGAGAGCCACATGCGGCTCTTCTGCCCTTGCACTGCGGCTCCATGAGCCGAGCCGCCTGATTCATTCTTGCTTGCCCTGCAGGCAGCAGGGCGGGCGCACCAACTGCCCGTGGCCGGCTGGGCAGTGCCATGGGCTTCCCCTCTTGCCCAACCCATTCGAGCAGGGCGGGCGCTTTCCAAGCTGGCTGCGCCAAGGCCAAGCCACGTTGCCAAGCCCAGCATCTCCGCCCGCCCGCCCTGCAGGCAGCAGGGCAGATGCTTGTCAGAATGAGTGGAGTAAAAGGTAAAAAACCACAATATATACAGTGTTATCTTTATTTTAAATGTCAAAAATTATTTGCGGCTCCAAGTGTTTTCTTTTCCCGTGGAAAACGGGTCCAAATGGCTCTTTGAGTGTTAAAGGTTCCCTACCCCTGGGCTAGTCACAGTTCTTCAGAGCTCTCTCAGCCCCACTTAACCTCACAGAGTGTTTGTTGTGAGGGGGGAAGGGAAAGGAGATTGAAAGCCCCTTTGAGTTCCTTACAGGAGAGAAAGGGGGGATATAAATCCAACTCTTCTTCGTCATCTCTCCCCAAGAAGTTCGCAACTCACTCAGGGTGCAACGGTTGCAATATTGAATCATTACATCCCTGCATATGGCTTTTGTCTATTGCTTGATTTCATTTCTTGTATCCTGCTGCTCAGGAATGGTAACTTCCCATTTCCTTTGTCAGATGTCATGGAAAATTAAGAGCAACTTCTTTATATTGCTCAGAACATGCCACCTTCTTTGTGGCCACAGTAGAATTTTTGAGCTGGCCAAGGGAGTTTACCTGCTATTCTTTGATAGATTTCTTGACATTTCACACACTGCCCAGAAAGCTGACCTGTCAAATCAAATCAAACCACCCCCGGCACCATGCAACACCGCAGCTGTATGATCTGAGTTCCTTGACTTCATTTCCTTTTGTCCCTTTTCAGTAGCAAACTGTTAAAAGCACCTGGACTGCAATAGTCACAGGTGCTTATGGGGGAGTTATGATTTGCTGGTAGAGCATCAGCAATGCAGAAGATTCCAGTTAAAAGGATAAGGTAGCAGGTGGCATTCTAAGGAGGAGGAGGAGGAGGAGGAGGAGGAGGAGGAGGAGGAGGAGGAGGAGGAGGAGGAGGAGGAGGAGGAGGAGGAGGAGGAGGAGGAGGAGGAGGAGAAGAAGAAGCAGAAGAAGCAGAAGAAGAAGAAGAAGAAAAACAAGAACAAGAAAAAGAAAAAGAAGAACAAGAACAAGAACAAGAAGAAGAAGAAGAAGAAGAAGAAGAAAATATAAGAACATAAGAACATAAGAACATAAGAACTAGCCTGCTGGATCAGACCAGAGTCCATCTAGTCCAGCACTCTGCTACTCGCCATGGCCCACCAGGTGCCTTTGGGAGCTCATGTGCAGGATGTGAAAGCAAAGGCTTTCTGCTGCTGCTGCTGCTCCTGAGCACCTGGTCTGCTAAGGCATTTGCAATCTGAGATCAAGGAGGATCAAGATTGGTATTTATGGATTTACACCCCACCTTTCTCTCCTGTAAGGAGGCTTAAGGTGGCTTGCAAGCTCCTTTTCCTTCCTCTCCCCACAACAGACACCTTGTGAGGTAGGTGGAGCTGAGAGAGTTCTGAACCAACTGTGACAAGCCCAAGATCACCCAGCGGGAATGTAGGGGTGGGGAAACAAAACTAGTTCACCAGATAAGAGTCTGCCACTTGGGTGGAGAAGTGGGGAATCAAACCCAGTTCTCCAGATTAGAATCCACCTGCTCTTAACCACTGCACCACTACACCATGCACCCCCTGTCCCCTTGTAGCTCCGCCACTGGATCTTAACCACTAAGCAGAGCTGGCTTTCAAAACCCTATGACTTGCCATGCAAGTGCCAGGGAATCTGGGAGACTGTGGCACCAAAGGATGCCTGGCTATGATACAGCTTATCTTGTTTACAGACTTATAGCAATGGTTCCCCCCACCCGCTACCTATATAGTGCCTGGCCCTTATCATGGTTCTGACCTTGGAGGAACTGCACAGCCTTGTGTACACTTTCACTTTTGGGGAAACCTTTTGGGGTACATAGTGAAGGATATAGGCTGTTGCTTTGTGTTTAGATCCAGAAAAAGGAGAAGAAGAGTTTGGATTTATATCCCCGCTTTCTCTCCTGCAGGAGACTCAAAGGGGCTTACAATCTCCTTGCCCTTCCCCCCTCACAACAAACACCCTGAGAGGTAGGTGGGGCTGAGAGAGGGGAGCTTCCCTTGAGAAGCTGTGACTGCTTCCAAGGTCACCCAGCTAGGCGGCAGGTGGCCAGGGAGTGTACCCAGGCTAATCTGAGATCTCCCCTTGCGATAAGCCTCCACAGCTCAGGCGGCAGAGCTGGGAATCAAACCCGGTTCCTCCAGATTAGATACACGAGCTCTTAACCTCCCACGCCACTGCTGCTCCTCTGGAGTGCACTTGTTCATTTACCCTCATGCAATAAACTGATTTCGGTAAGCCTGAGGCCCACTCTGCACAGGCCGCTGCATTTGCTGCACACCGGCATACAGGATGCCGGTGTGGCCCCAGGACACACTGAGTTTGATAAACCAAGAGTCTGGTTTGGTGTACGGCAGGTTCATGTACAACTTGGGCTGAAACCTATTGGCCATTTATGCCCTTGTGGTCTCCTTCAGATTGAGTATACATTCCTTTTGGGGTTTGATTTTCGGTTATGCATATGTTTTCCCCTCTTTGGAACTTATGACGCTCTTAGAGAAACCCCGTGGCGTTAAAGTCTGACTCTTTCTGTCCCTTTGCAGGGAAACTGAAGATTACTGTGCATTAAAGAAATAGTATTGGAAAATCGTTAACAGTGACACTGAGGGGCCAAACAAAGTCTTTTTGGCAAAGTGTGATCTAACCTGGGGGTTTTCTACAGTGGTGGGATCCAAACATTTTAATAACAGGTTCTGATGGTGGTGGGATTCAAACAATGGCACCGCCGCACACACGCACCTCCAGTCCCTATTGGGCAGGGAGGTTGCTTTAGTAACCCCTTCTCGGCACTCAGAAAAAATTAGTAACCACTTCTAGAGAAGTGGTGAGAACTGGTTGGATCCCACCTCTGGTTTTCTAGTCCTACAATAGTTTGATGATTGTCATTTTAAAAAGGAGAGGTTTATGAGTTGTTACTTCTGTTAAAGTTGGTGTTGATTTTGTATACAAGTGGTTTAGTGATATGGCAATTTTTTATTAATTAATGATAATACTAGGTTCGGGTCTGTCCACACTGTAAAAACCAAGTGGAGACTCTTGCTCACATTATACTTGACTGTCCGAGATATGTGGGTATTAGGAATTTTTCTCCTGGGCGGGTCTTAGACAAATCTGAAAGAGACTCTGACAACTCTGTTGTGGAGCTTTTGTTAAATAACACAGAGGCCATTTTGTTAAATAACACTTCTTGGAAAAAGTAGCAAAATTTATTTTACAAGTGACAGAATTTTCTAAGTAACGTCCAATGCTAGATATAGTTTATCTGTCTGTGTTTTGAATGTACTTTTGATTTGTACTTCAGAAATGTCTATAATGCTCTGGAGCCTATTTTAATATGCCTAGTAAAGGTTGTTGTATTGTGTTGTAAGGATAATGCATTATAATTGAGTTTTAAGTCATTGGTGCTGTTATTATTACATTCCCCGCCTGGAGGTTGGCATCCTGACTCCTCCAACTTTTGCTTCAATACATTTAGCTTGTTTCTCTTTTATTGCAAATACGTTACATAAATGAAGACGGGCTCCGTTTGCTGGTCATCAAGGCATGCTGATATACCTCATCTGTCTTTTCCCCCACGCACTGTTCAGCATTTCACACATCCAGAACTTTTTCCCCCCTCCAAAATATTGTTTTAACTAGATGTCTGTTTCCCTCAGTTGGCATTTAAACCACAGCAACAGAGATAATCTGTGAGGTGTTGAAGGAAACTGTTTACAGAATGTTTCCCACCGCTTTTATGCTAAATATTGATAGTCTTAGTTGTAGAAAACCTGACTGTTTTGACAACACAGGTCCTGAAAACATCTTGGAGGCTCAGTCAAAATGATTCCCTAGGGATGCATGGCTACAGGCCAAGTTCTGGAGAAGAAGAAAAGTTTGGATTTATACTAGGCTGACCAGACGTCCTGCTTTTGGCGGGACAATCCCACCTTCAAACAATTTGTCCCGTGTTCCGCGGGTTATTTCAATTGTCCCAATTTTTGGGAGGCTGCTGCACTGCCTTCTGGGGCGCAAGGCAGTGTGGCAGCCTCCCATGCGTGCGGCCGCAGGAGCACGGCCTTCTGGGGCACTGCCATTTCCTGCCCTGTCACAGGGCAGGAAACGGCAGCGCCCCAGAAGGCCGTGCTCTCCTGCGGCTGCACGCGCATGTGCACGCATGCACGCGCGGCTGCCTACCCCCATCCCTGTTCACAAAGGTGACCATTTGGTCACCTTAATTTATACCCCACTTTTATCAACCATAAGGAGTCTCAAACTGGCTTACCAAGCTGGAAGTCATTTACCATAGGTGTCATCTTAATGGATTACTACAGGGCCAAACATGGGCATAGAGGGGCTATTTAAGTGGTTGGTGCTTTCTGCCGTGTTATGATTCAAAAATAAAACAAAATGGATGCAGTGCTGGCATCCAAGGCTGTGCATTTGGCTGCCACCAAGGACACAATGGCAGAGGAAGAGTTTGGATTTATACCCTGCTTTTCTCTCCTGTTAGGTGTCTCAAAGTGGCTTACAAACTCTTTCCCTTCCTTTCCCCACCACAGACACCTTGTGAGGCTGAGAGAGTTCAGCGAGAGAGAGCTGTGACTGGCCCAAGGTCTTTGTGAATTAATTAATCTACGTTAAACTTGAATTAATCTGGGTTTCCCCATAACCAGTGTTTCAATTGCTGTTTTTAATACATATATTTTAGCTCTGTTTGTAAACATTATTTTAATGCTGTGCGGGTGGTTGATTTTAATGCTTTTGAAACATGATTTTTTAAATCACGGATGTTCTAAATTGTTAGCCACCCCAGTAGCCTTTGTTAGGGCAAAAAGGCAGAATTCGACATTTTGTAAGTAAACAAACAAAATAAATGAAGCCCAAACTGAGTGAGTAACCTCTGTCAATACCAAGGATGTGTCTTATCTCCTCTGCACCAGGTAATACCCACATGCTTTAAAGGAACAGAACGGTGAAACAAATTGAAATTGGACTCATATTTGTGTATTGCCCTGACCTGGATAGTTTAGGCTAGCCCTATTTGACCTTGGAGGCTAGGCAAAGTCAGGCCTGGTCAGTCCTTGGATGAGAGACCGCCAAAGAAATCCATGCAACAACATCCAATCATCACTTTTCTTGAAAACCCCGGGGGCAGAGGTGGGATCCAGCAGGTTGTCACCAGTTCCCGAGAGTGGGTTACTAATTATTTGTGTGTGCCAAGAGGGGGTTACTAATTGGGTCTGCTTTTCCGTTAGAAATTCCATTAGGTCCAAAAATCACAAAGTCCTGTTGTTTCCTATGTGGCTGGTTAGCAGAGGTCGAAAACGGGATAATTCTCCCTGTTGGGCTGTTTTAAAAACATGTTTTAGAAATATGGTAAAGTTCCTTGTTTAAGGAAAGTGTCCTTTTTTTGATTTCTAGAAACAAAATCAAGTATTTGAAAGTATTTGACAGGCAGTCAATTAGAGGAGAAGTAGTTGTTTCTGTTGGCAGTAGACGATAGTACTTGCTATAATGAGTTTAAATTATGGACAGAAAGCTACCAGCTGGAAATTAGGAACTTTTTTTTCACAGTAAGAGTTTTTTACAGTCACAGAGAAATTATTAATGCCCCGCCCTTGGAATACCTGGCCACGCCCCCGTCATGCCCTGCCATCCCCATTGGCGCCACGCCACTGTTTGAATCCCACCACCATGGGAACCTGTTACTAAAATTTTTGGATCCCACCACTGCCCGGGGGTCACCATAGTTCAGCTGGGTGGCTAGGAAAATGCGAGCAGAGTCTCTAAAGCACTGTTTGAACTGATGATTCAGCGGTCAACTTAGTTTAGTACGAAGAAGCTGTAAAAACACCCGACATGGAAAGTATTTGACGGGGCATTTTAATTTGGATACAGTGAATGTAAATAATTTATATTTTAACCTAAAGAGAAGTTTATTATTTTAACCGGAATGTTTTAACTGAATGTATTTTTGGATGTTATAGCCAGTGGCTCAAACAACAAATACTACTTGACTTGACTTGACTTGACATAGTTCAGCTGTGACTTGACGGCGTAAGAAAAATGTGACTGGGTACCATCCCCCTCAAGAGCTAGCCTGCACCTTTCAGATTTTCCAGATATATTTTGGGAAGGCAGACAAAAAAAAAATTCAGGCTGTGCCAGAGCATTGATTGCACCGGAGAACCGTCAGAGCTGGGAGTTGCTTGATAAGCAATGATGCTAACCTCTTAAACCTTGATTGCTCGGAGGGCAGAGAGAAGGCCGATGATGACACCGTCAGACAAGACAATGAACCGAGAGCGCCGCATGATTGCCTAATCACGTCCTCGCTCGTCCCGCATTGTCAGGACGTATCTGGGGACATGCACGGTTCCTGTACCGTTAAAGCAAATCCCCTTGTTCGGAGAGAAAAAAAATGCTTTTAAAAAATTCTCCTAAAAATCATTACAGATGAACCGTCTGTCAAACGAAGTCGGCGACCTGTCCCAGTGGTAATAAATCTGTTCATTACTTTTAAACTAGCGATGTGCCAGTCACCGCGAAAGGTGAGGTGAGAGAGCTTGTCTGTTGCAAAGACTCCTGGGAGCTGCTTATCAGTCAAGGCCGGACTACGCAGTGACGGGGAGCAGGCCAGCTTTCTCTTACGTGCATCGATATCCTAAAGTGGCATATTTTTCTTCCCCCACCCAGAAGCGAGTGGAAATTTTTGGCTAGTCCACAGCACAATCGCCAAATGAGAGAATCGTGTCGGTCACCACATTTCCTCCCACTGAAAATGTTTTCAATCTGTTTCCAAGCACCACGTGTATATTTTCTAACTTTAAAATGGGAGTTTCCTACTTTTTCTCCTCTGAGGAATAGGAGGCTAAAACTATATCAGAGTTAAATTAATAATTTAAAAAATAAAAAAATAGGGTTACCAACTCCAGCTTGTGAAATCCCTGGAGATTTTGAGGGTGGAGCTCTAGGAAGGTTGGGTGAAGAAGAAGAAGAAGAAGAAGAAGAAGAAGAAGAAGAAGAAGAAGAAGAAGAAGAAGAAGAAGAAGAAGAAGAAGAAGAAGAAGAAGAAGAAGAAGAAGAAGAAGAAGAAGAAGAAGAAGAAGAAGATTTTGAATTTATGCCCCACCTTTCTCTCCTGTAAGGAGACTCAAGGTGGCCAACAAACTCCTTTCTATTCCCTCCCCTGTCTCATACTATACTGAGGTACTGCAAGACCCGGAGCAGCATGGAATCAAATGTAGAAGAGGGGAAAGGACAAAGTCTTCTGTTGCCCTTCCGCACTTTAATATTGGGATCTATGTTGTGCTTGGCTTTGGCAAAGTCTAGGAGCAGAACTGACCCCTTATCAGATAACCTTGGCCTTCCCCAAACAGCCTGATTTTACACCTCAGGAAAGGGGGGGGAGAAGAATGGTGGGCCTGCTCATGTGCATTTTGTGCCATCAAGTCACTTATGACTTATGAATTAATGACTCCCAAGATGTCCTCTTATTAACAGCCTTGCTCATGTCATGCAAACTGAGGGCTGTGGCTCCCTCTGGGCCCTCATGTCTCCTGGGAGTGAATTCCACCAGATAGGGGCCAAGGCCGAAAAAGCCTCAGTTCTGGTGAAACTCAACTGAACATCTCTGGGGCCAGAACCCAGCAGTAGATTGCTCTCAAAGGACCAAAGGCTCCTCTGAGGACAACATAGAGAGATGTAGTCCTGCAGATATGATGATGCCAGACTGCTCATGGCCTTAAAGATTAACACCAAGACCTTGAAGAAGATCCGGAATTCAACTGGCAACCAGTGCAGCTGGTGGAGCACAAGTCTACTATGCTCCCTCACTGGTGTCCCAGTGAATGCTCTTGTTGCAGCATTCTGAACTAGCTGCAGTTTCTGGAACAATCTCAAGGGTAGGTCAGCATAGATAAGGTGACCAGATGGTCATCTTTGTAAACCGGGATGCGTGCGCGCGCATGCGCGCACAGCCGCAGGAACGCACTGCCTTCTGGGGCGCTCCTGTTTCCCACCCTGTGACAGGGCAGGAAACGGGAGCGTCCCAGAAGGCCATGCTCCTGCGGCTGCGCGCGCGGAAGGCTGCCGCACTGCCTTGCGCCCCAGAAGGCAGTGCGGCAGCCTTCCAAAAATCGGGACACTTGAAAAAACCCGCGGGACATGGGACAAATTGTTTTAAGGTGCGACTGTCCCACCAAAAGCGGGATGTCTGGTCAGCCTAAGAATAGAGTGAGTTACCAAAAGCAGATTTTTTTTATTTCCAACATATCAGAGATTTGAGAACATGGACAATTGATCCAAGAAAAAAAATAAAGGACACTGCAAGAGGACCACATTTTTTTAGTGTATTACTTGGGAAGATGGCAGCATTGCTACATTTGATGAGAAATCACAATAAAAGTAAGCTTCATCCATCAGCTTTCCTGGTATAAAATCCATCCATTTCCCAGTGATCTTTAACTTCAGTCTTCCATGTTCTGACCTTTACCAGCCTGCTATATTTTTATTCTACTGGGTTTCCAAAAGTCAGCTGCAACTTGATGTCCTTTTACCCATGGGCAAATTTTTGAGGTATTCAGAAAGCCTTTGCTAGAAATCCTGTTAATAACTTGCTACAATTACCTGTGCGCTTTTGATATCTGATTCGAATGTAATTCTGGAGAGCAAAAGAGCTATACCCGGAGTCCCCAACATGGTGCCAGTGCAAAGAAAACCACTAAAACAATAAAAACACCTTGATTAGGAAAGGAATTGAGAATAAAACTGCAAAGATTGTCATGCCCTTCTATAAAGCCGTGGTGCGACCGCACTTGGAGTCCTGTGTTCAGTTCTGGTCGCCGCATCTCAAAAAGGATATTGAAGAGATAGAAAAAGTGCAGAGAAGGGCAACAAGGATGATTGAGGGACTGGAGCACCTTCTTTATGAGGAGAGGCTGCAGCGTTTGGGACTCTTTAGTTTGGAGAGGAGGCGGCTGAGGGGGGATATGATTGAAGTCTATAAAATTATGCATGGGGTAGGAAATGTTGACAGAGAGAAATTTTTCTCTCTTTCTCACAATACTAGAACCAGGGGGCATCCATTGAAAATGCTGGGGGGAAGAATTAGGACTAATAAAAGGAAACACTTCTTCACGCAATGTGTGATTGGTGTTTGGAATATGCTGCCACAGGAGGGGGTGATGGCCACTAACCTGGATAGATTTAAAAGGGGCTTGGATAGATTTATGGAGGAGAAGTCGATTTATGGCTACCAATCTTGATCCTCTTTGACCTGAGATTGCAAATGCCTTAGCAGTCCAGGTGCTCGGGAGCAACAGCTGCAGAAGGCCATTGCTTTCACCTCCTGCACGTGAGCTCCCAAAGGCACCTGGTGGGCCACTGCGAGTAGCAGAGAGCTGGACTAGATGGACTCTGGTCTGATCCAGCTGGCTTGTTCTTATGTTCTTACAGTAAAATGGCATGTAAATGTCCCCGGTGTAAAGGGGCAAAAACTAAAGAAAAGAGTCGGAAGACAAGGGAGGCCAGCAAGATAACTCAAATCGTTGCTTCCCTCACCTATGGGCCTGACAGAACAGCTCTTTCTGGCAACCCTTAAGGAATTGGAACAGATTCTCAGGGTCCTGGTCTCATTTGACAATACCCTCCACCAGGCCAGGGCCAGGACCAGGGCTCAAAAGGTCTAGTCAAGGAAAGATGGACACTTTGAGTCAGTGATTGCAAGCAAGTTGTTATTAGTGGAGTACAGTGCTTCCTAAGGGCATACTGGGAGAGGAAAAGAATATCTCCCCCACTGAAATTGCTGGCTTCTACCTGAAAAATAAAAAATGGAGCATATCTGGGACAGCCTTTACCCCATCCCGTGAAGCTCTTTGAAGCGATTAAGGGATTTTCACACTGTCGTTCCTCCTTCTCTTCCTCCACGGTCCCATTCATCAACTCCCTAAGTGAGAGAGAAGAAGACATGGGTATGTGAAGTCTCAAGGAACAAACTGTATCCCGTTCGAGACTTCAAACAGAAATGTTAGCCCAGGTTTGTTTTTTTTTTGACTGATTAAATGAAGTTTTGCCGGAGCTGACATGGTAGCCTTCAAGCTTCATCCCGATGCAATTTGAAACAACTGAGATATTATGCCTTGGAAATTGAAGCTCGTGATGGAATGGCTGACACCTGGCTTGACTTTAGCAGCTTGAGTGATGTGGTGGTAATAAAGGTAGGATCCCCTGCCATTCAGAGCAATTCTCAGCGCCTCAGCAAATCTTTTAACCTGCCAGGCAATTAAAGGGGCATTGTTATTTGGCTAGATGCCATGGCGCGCTGCTGTGGCATTTTGTTTCATTTCAGCCATGCAACACAGCGCAAAAGCTGTTAACTTCTGGCATTCCTAAGACTGCCTTACCATCAGCTGAATTAGTGCATCAAATGAAGAAGAAGAAGAAGAGTTTGGATTTATATCCCCCCTTTCTCTCCTGCAGGAGACTCAAAGGGGCTGACAATCTCCTTGCCCTTCCCCCCTCACAACAAACACCCTGTGACGTAGGTGGGGCTGAGAGAGCTCCGAGAAGCTGTGACTAGCCCAAGGTCACCCAGCTGGCGTGTGTGGGAGTGCACAGGCTAATCTGAATTCCCCAGATAAGCCTCCACAGCTCAGGTGGCAGAGCTGGGAATCAAACTCGGTTCCTCCAGATTAGATACACGAGCTCTTAACCTCCTACGCCATAGCTCACAATGCACAATTGCTTTGCAAACGAAGCTCTCTTGCTTATATACCGCCCTCCCCTGGAGGGCTCAGGTTGCTACCTGCTATCAGTGCATGTTCACAAGTTGATTACTTTAACACCATAATTATCCTCCATGGAACTAACATGAGACCACCACTCTATCACCCCCCCCCCCTTTGGCTTGGACTGTTATAGTTCACCTTTCTCATTTGGATAAGGTGGATTACACAAAGTGAGTCAATACAATCAACAGGGTGGGATATTCAATAGGATAAGGGTTGTAAAATCAATCAGAAATCTAAAAACAGAACTAAAGCAAAGTGTAAGCATTACCACGACGCATGAAATGATTCAAAAATTATATAGCAGGATCCTAGTTTTAGCAAGCTAGACACAGAACTATAAACCATAGCTCCAAATGATTTACCCAAGTAGTTTGGAGAATCTGTTAGCACAGGACAACACTATTTCCAGGTCATTTTATTTTTGCCATCCTTCCAAATTTTTCAACCCCTCTCCCCACTCAAACAATTCAGTTTTGCCACAGGTAAATATGGATGGCGATGCTTAAAAAAATATCACTTGAATCTGACTCTGGAAGTAAATAGGGGGAGTGGAAGGAAGAGAAGCCGGTATATTAAAGAGCGGTTTTAAATGGATATTCCATACCCCACAAAACATATCGTAGAACGATATCAATTTTTTATGGTAGAGACTACAGAGCATAAATATTTCAATTCATGTCAACAACTGGCTGACATGAAGAGAAAAAAGACAAATGCTTAAATTTCCATTTTACAAAATCAGATGTGACAGGTTGGATACTAAAAGCAAATCATATTTCCTACATCCATTAGTACAAGAAAACAAACCCATGGACATTTTGAGGGAAACTCGCTGAAGCAGTATAATTCAGAGTAGGAATATCTCCTAGTGTGCCACTCGGTCTCTTGACATGGAGTGGGGGCAGATTCAGCCTCAACGAGGTAAGATTAGCTGCTCTTTAATACACTTTAATGTAATATTTCATGTACGTAAAACCTCAATGAGCTTAGAAAGGCAAAAGAAGTCCCCTAGGCAAGCACTAAGTCATTACTGACCAGTGGGATGATGTTACATTACGGCATTTACTAGGCACTATGTTCACATGGTGGTTTGCATTTGGCCCAACTCTAAGGTGACCAGATAGTCACCTTTGTGAACCGGGATGGGCAGGTAGGCGGGCCTGGTGGCAAGAGAAGTCGTTGAGCCGATCGCCTTCTGGGTGCTCCATTTCCGGCCCCTGTCACAGGGCAGGAAACTAAAAGTTTCCAGAGTTGTCACGCGGCGCTCCTGCAGCCGCGGGCGGGTGGGAGGCTGCCGCACTGCCTTGCACCCCAGAAGGCAGTGTGGCAGCCTTTCAAAAACCGGGACACTTGAAAAAACCCACGGGACGCAGGACAAATTGTTTTAAGGCAGGACTGTCCCACCAAAAGCGGGACGTCTGGTCAGCCTATCCAACTCAGTTCCTAGATCCTTTTCACATCTCTGTGAAAAGGACACTTACAGGACGAAGGGGCAGTAAAGGGAGGCCAAACGAAACATAAAAGTCTTTTTGCCAGTGGCAGAAGCAAATTATAGCAAGGAACAGACAAATCTACCTGGAAAGGGAATTCTATTGTTTTGGGGCTACAACTAAGAAGGCCTAACCAGCCACCCATCTAGCCTCAGGGGATAGGGTTAACTGAATCAGGAGCCAATAGTCACTGAAGGATGATAGAAGATAGATGATTTTTTTGCCTATCCCACCTCCAGCTGCAGTCCTCCAACTACCTGCTCACTGGCCTTAGTAGGCCCCCCACCATAGTGAGCATAGAGGTAGGCAACACCAGGACTACCACCAGAAAGCCCCATTGCCCAACTCAATTCAGAGCTAGAATTCCTAGATCTCCAGGGGGATTCCCCATTTTGGGCCCCTTCCAGAGGTGGGATCCAGCAGGTTCTCACAGGTTCCTGAGAGTAGGTTACTAATTATTTGTGTGTGCCGAGAGGGGGTTACTAATTGGTGATTTTGCCACGTGATTTTTGCCTTAGTTACGCCCCTCCTCTCAGCAGTAGCGCGCAGAACTTGAAGCAGTCTAGCAGGAGGTGCACCGGCGTGCGTGGCAGCCTGCGCCTGCGTGCATTCGTTTCCCACCCAAGGACCGGCGCAGCAGTTGCATCCTTGCCACAGCCCCACCCAGGAATGCCCTGCCGCTGGAATGCCCGGCCACGCCCCCGTCATGCCCCGCCAAGCTGCATTGGTGCTATGCCACAGTTTGAATCCCACCACCATGGGAACCTGTTACTAAAATTTTTGGATCCTACCACTGGCCCCTTCCTCTGGCTTCGTTCAGCCAACCTTTTGAAGGGACTTTTCAGCAGCAACCTGGGGGCTAGTTGTTGGCAATGCAATGACATGACTTCTGGCACACACCTGAAGTGACATCATCATGTCACCTGTGTCCGCATGGATGCTCTGGTATTTGGACTATATGGTAAAAATAGTTTCTATCATAGATTTTTTGCTTACATGTAAGGACTTGGGACCCTCTGCATGCAATGGAGATGCTCTACAACTGAGCTATGGCTCCTCAAAAGAATAAGGTAAAGCAAAATAGGATAGATAATAATTTGGGATGATGCTATTCATAAAATGTACATTTGGCTGTCTGCTTAGAATTGAGGACCAAAAAAATTACCTGTTGAGAAAAAATCTCAAGTTGGAGTTCCTTCTATTAATAGGAAGTTAGTGAGGGCATTGTGGATTTCTATCGCTCAAGAGAACCCTTGTTTATTAATATTAGTATTTATTTGGTATCCCATTAGAAGAGTCATAAGAACATAAGAACTAGCCTGCTGGATCAGACCAGAGTCCATCTAGTCCAGCACTCTGCTACTCGCAGTGGCCCACCAGGTGCCTTTGGGAGCTCACAGGCAGGAGGTGAAAGCAAGGGCCTTCTGCTGCTGCTGCTCCTGAGCACCTGGTCTGCTAAGGCATTTGCAACCTCAGATCAAGGAGGATCAAGATTGGTAGCCATAGACCGACTTCTCCATAAATCGATCCAACCCCCTTTTAAAGCTATCCGGGTTAGTGGCCATCCCCACCTCCTGTGGCAGCATATCTTTGAAGGAAGCCTGGAAGAAGGAGAACGGTAAGCTTCCAAATTCAAAACCCCAGTTTGTCATGGAGCTTAACTTAGGCCCCTTCCGCACACGCAAAATAATGCGTTTTCAAACCACTTTCACAACTGTTTGCAAGTGGATTTTGCTATTCCGCACAGCTTCAAAGGCCCCTTTCGCACACGCGAAATAATGCGTTTTCAAACCACTTTCACAATTTCGCAAGTGGATTTTGCTATTCCGCACAGCTTCAAAGAGCACTGAAAGCAGTTTGAAAGTGCATTATTCTGCATGTGCGGAATGAGCCTTAGTGTAGAATCGGCTTTCCATACCAGAATCCAGTTTTAGCAGAAGCAAATAAGTGTATATCTGAGCTGTGCAGAGAATTTTTTTCACAGTTGAACAATTGGAAGCAACTTTTACAAAGCCCCAAATTACTGGGGCGGGGGGGGGGGATTCTAAATCAGTTGTTACTGCATCCTGGAGAATTTCAACCACATCACCTGTTATTCTGCAATTTTACCTCTAAGTGTGAGATTCACAGTTTTTCCTTTTAAATCCCTGGCCCATAGCACTGATGTGAGATATGTCTGATTTAGCAAAATTGGGAGTGTTATTGTTGCTGAAGAATGGGATTTTGGAAGGCCCAGCATCCTGATCTTTTCACTCTGGTGCTAAAGCTGTAGTCCAGAAAGCGCCTTGTGTTTTATGAACTAATTTACCAGTCTCCAAGTCTAACCTCATTGGAAATATCTATATATTTCAACCCGAATTGGGATTGGAGGCGTTTAGCCTGACATGTTTTCAATACAGGTGTCTCAACCACTATGGATCGGGAGAAATGTTCCATGCAACTGCAAGAATTGGCAGCCTGCTGGTCCAGAAACCATTACCACGTCAATAGAACGTCTCAACCGCAGCCGTCGATGCTGAGTTTCTTGCCATTTCAACCGAGCAGCTCCTATTTAAGTTGTCAGTGGAAGAGGCTCCTGCCCTTTGATTTCTGGAGCAGTGATTCTAAAAAAAAAAAAAAAGCTAGCAGCCATGCATGCAAGATGCCGATGAATTTGTCAGCTTCCAGATCAGGGGGTTGTTATTTAAAACAGAACAAGAAGATACTTTCTGTGCGGAGAAAACAGTCCAGGATCAATTCCTTAAGAGTAATTCAGCTCTACAGGAATGCAAAGATTTGTTAGGAAGTTAAACTTACCCACAGAAAAGAGCCATTGGCGAAGACTGAAGTGAATGTGGTGTGCTTCTTGGAACCCCGCAGGAGATTCCAGATGAGGGAAACTGGGAAAATGGCGAAGCAGTGTGGTGATAGCGGCCAAGAGAACCCACGCTAGCCTGATCTGCGTAAAAGCTAAACAGGGCTGTCCAGAGTTAGTACTTGGAGTTTAGACCACCAAGGCCCCTTCCGCACATGCAGAATAATGCACTTTCAATCAGTGGCAGGATCCAAAAATTTTAGTAACAGGTTCCCATGGTGGTGGGATTCAAACTGTGGTGTAGCGCCAAGGGGGCTGGGCAGAGCATGACAGGGCGTGACCAGGCATTCTGGGGGTGGGGCATTCCTGGGCGGGGCTGTGGCAAGGACGCAGCTGCTGCGCCAGTCCTTGGGCGGGAAATGAATGCACGCAGGCACAGGCTGCCATGCACGCCGGTGCACCTCCTACTAGACTGCTTCAAGTTCTGCACACTACTGCTGAGAGGAGGGGCGTAACTAAGGTAAAAATCACATGGCAAAATCACCAATTAGTAACCCCCTCTCGGCACACACAAATAATTAGTAACCTACTCTCGGGAACCTGTGAGAACCTGCTGGATCCCACCTCTGGTTTCAATCCACTTTTAATGCACTTTGCAGCTGGATTTTACTGTGCAGAATAGCAAAATCCACTTGCAAACAATTGTGAGAGTGGATTGAAAGTGCATTATTCTGGCATGTGCGGAAGGGGCCCAAGAATGACCAGGGTTGCTGCAAATAAGGAGGCAACCCAAACCACTCCCATTCATCTCTTGCCTTGGAAACCCTAGACGGTTGCCGTGAGCTGTAGCTTGATTTTCACAATCGTGCCCCAAATTGTCCTGACTTGGATGGCCCAGGCTAGCTGGATCTTGTCAGATCTTAGAAGCTAAGCAGCATTAGCTAAGGTTAGTGCTTCCGGGCTTTGCTTTGGATGGGGCTGCCCATAAATAAGCATCTCCTTTCTCCCAGAGTGTGAACACAATCATGCCTCCTCCCAGTACACCCAACTGTAGCTGTTTCAACGTTCTCTGGAATGATTCAGGCAGGAAATGTTTAAGTAGAATGATGTTCCTCCTCCCTATTGAATAGGTGGAGCAGCGCTCTGATGACACAGCCAGTCACAACTCTGGTTCCGGGTGAAAGTTTTGTTGGTCACCTGGAAACAACAAAATAACTAATCTGCAGATTTCAGATCTGTAGATGAAGAAGCGTATTTGCTACTTACCTTTCTTTGGTTGCTACTTGTTTTGTGGAAGGTTTGTGGCTCAGAATTGGACTATTTGTTTCACATGCAGAAGGTCTCTGGTTTAACCTTGACATCTGAATTAGAAGAAGAAGAAGAAGAAGAAGAAGAAGAAGAAGAAGAAGAAGAAGAAGAAGAAGAAGAAGAAGGAGGAGGAGGAGGAGGAGGAGGAGGAGGAGGAGAAGGAGAAGGAGAAGGAGGAGGAGGAGGAGGAGAAGGAGAAGGAGAAGGAGAAGAAGGAGAAGGAGAAGAAGAGGAGGAGGAGGAGGAGGAGGAGGAGGAGGAGGAGGAGGAGTAGGGAGAGGAGTTTGATTTATATCTCCCCTTTCTCTCCTGCAGGAGACTCAAAGGGGCTTACAATCTCCTTGCCCTTCCCCCCTCACAACAAACACCCTGTGAAGTAGGTGGGGCTGAGAGAGCTCCGAGAAGCTGTGACTAGCCCAAGGTCACCCAGCTGGCGTGTGTGGGAGTGCACAGGCTAATCTGAATTCCCCAGATAAGCCTCCCCAGCTCAGGCGGCAGAGCTGGGAATCAAACCCGGTTCCTCCAGGTTAGATACACGAACCCTTAACCTCCTACGCCACTGCTGTATTAAAGCATGGTATTGACATGGTATTGAGGGACAACCCCCCCCCCCCTTTCTGAGGTGCTTGAGAGATGAAGGAGACAATGCTGACTAAGAAAGATCAATAGCATAAGGCAGCTTTGGATAGTCATACAGTTCCCTGACCTTTGGTGTGCACTGGCATATGAATGCCTCTGGGATGGACTCAGTGCTGAGCAAAAATCCAGGAAAAATAAATGAAGAGAACACAGGGAACGGGCTAACCCCTATTATTGACTTTATCGAATTAATATTAAGACTTACATGAACATTGGCCTATCCAACGTAGTCCCTGACAATTTCACTGTAATAATGTTGATTTCTTTAGGGTATTTATATCCCACCTGTATGCAAACATTGCATACGTAGGGAAAGTGTAGTATACTAGTGTAGGAATATCAGATGTGAATTAAATTAAAGGTCAATCTATCCCAGCACTCTCTACCTTTAAAGGTGGCTAAACAGATATTGTGAAAGATCTACTAGCAGAATAATTTGTTGGGTTGGGTCTGACCAGTTTTCTCGGTGGAAAAGGGGGTGAAGAGTGGTTCCATTCACTTCTCTGTCCCACTGCAACCCCACCAGGGGTTGAAGATTTCCACTATGAGCCCCCACTCATGGTGGGGGGTCTTACTAGCTGCAAAGGGAGGACAGTGTTGACTTGTCAACATTACTTCCTGCAGTGATGTCATCATGTTGTCGATGGCCCTAGGGATGTTCTGGAATTTCGGCAAAACTCTGTGATAAAATCGGTTTGGCATACATGGAAAAACTGTCTCCAATCTCAGCACCATCTATGGTTGCTAACCTCCAGGTGGGGCCTGGAGATCTCCCCAAATTACAGCTGATCCCCAGATCACTAATATCAGTTCCCCTGGAGAAAATGGTGGTTTGGAGAGTATGTATTATACCCCTCCCCAAATCCTGTCGACCTCTGATGTCATCCCTAAATATCCAAGAATCTTCCAGCCCTATCTCCCTGCTGCCAAGAAGCCTCAATGGGCTACAATGGTAGGAATTCGTAATGTAGAGGGAGGGTTAAGTTAGTTAACTTCTTTTGAGTATATTGTTGGGGATTGTATTGTGTTCAGGAAAGCATCTGTTATTAAGTAAAGTGTGTTAGTGTCAGTTAATTGCTGCTATCATTGTAAGGGTTACCGTTCGTTTTAATATGTCTAGAACAGGGGTAGGGAACCTTTAACACTCAAAGAGCTATTTGGACCCATTTTCCATGGGAAAAGAAAACTCTTGGAGCCACAAATAATTTTTGACATTTAAAATAAAGATAACACTGTATATATTGGGGTTTTTTACCTTTTACTCCGCTCATTCTGAGAACCGTATGGATGCACGCACCCTGCTGCCTGCAGGGCGGGCAAGGATGAGGCCAGCGGCTTGGCCTTGCCGGCCGCCGGGAAAGCACCCGCCCCGCTCCAATGGGGCAGGCGAGAGGGGAAGCCCACGGCGCGGCCCAGCTGGCTGCAGGCAGTTGGTGCACCCGCCCTGCTGCCTGCAGGGCGGGCAAGGATGGGGCCGGCAGCTTGGCTCGTGGAGCCGCAGTCCAAGGGCAGAAGAGCCGCATGCGGCTCTCGAGCCGCAGGTTCCCTACCCCTGGTCTAGAAGTTTAATAATGTTTAGAAGTTTGTATGTAGTCATCATCTGAGATGCAATGTTTAACTGATTTCATATGTTTTATTGCTTATCCGTTGGTGTATTCTTTTATTCTTCATATATTCCTATTGATGCTTGTTCTTTATAATGTTATCTTTATTGATGCTTGTAATGCTGTTTTATAATGCTGTTATTGATGTTGCTGCTTGATATTTGATTGTTGCTGCTATGTTTATTGATGCTGTATTTTGTTGCATCGTGATTACTGATGTTTTGATATTTGAAATATTGTTTATTGTTGTTGCTGCTTGATGATGCTTATTGCTGTCGTGATGTTTATCGATGTTGTATCATGTTGTTGTTCACCGCCCTGAGCAGAGGCTTTCCTCCCATTGGGCAAAGTGGGCAGTTGCCCTGGGTTCTTAAAAAAAAAAAAACTTAACCTGGTGGAGGGACGCAAAAACTGCAGTGTTCTGTTTCTATGGGATCTCTTTTGGCCTGCAAGATGGCGAGAGTTTTTGTGATTCTCGGGATCAAGCATACAAATTAAATAAATAAATAAATAATAATAATAATAGGTTAGCAGCACCAAAATTTCAGGGATTTTTTGGGAGACTATCCAGATGATATCATACAGGTTTGGTGAGGTTTGGTTCGGGGAGTCCAAAGTTATGGAATCCCGAAGGGAGTGCCTCATCCCCCATTGTTTCCAATGGGAGCTAATAGAAGATGGGGGCTACACCTTTGAGGGTCGATAACTTTGGACCCTCTGAACCAAACTTCACCAAACCTGGTTGGTATCATGAATATGGTCTCATGAAGATACTTGGAAATTTTGGTGCTGCTATCTTAATAATTTCACTCCTGACAGCAGGCAGCCCCTGACAGCAGGCATTTCCCCAGATTGTCCTTTTAAATCCACCCCCTTTCTGCCAATGCTTGTTTTCTTTATTTCTTTTATTCTCTAAATGCCTAATAAAGGTTATTATTACTATTTTGAAAGCATTTTGAAAATGCTTTCAAAAATATTTCTGTTGTGTTCAGATTTGTGAGTTGGGGCATGTTCTATAATGTGATGGTGACTTTGAAACGACCTGGTGGTAAAAAATATTTGTTTGGTCACGGTGGGGGAGGGTGGCTGCCCATGGGGGGGGGCATCAAACTCAGGTTTTGCCCAGGGCTCCAGTTTGCCTAGATACGCCACTGGCCCTGAGCCTTTCAGGGGAAGGCAATACATAAATTAAATTACCAATACCAATATTTTACCACACCCTTCCTGCAAGGAATTCATGGCGGTATATCGGATTCTCCCTTCCCCCTGTTATTTTCACAACAACCTTGTTGGGTAGCCTAAGGTGAGAAAGTGTGATTGGCTTAAGGTCATCTAAGAGCTTCATGGGATTTAGGGGTTGAATCTGGATCACCCGGATCCCAGTCTAACCACTATACCCTCCTCCCAATGGGCATTTTTCCCTACTAAGCAAAACTCTGCAACAGTTCTATTATTAAAGACCTCCTTGCATCTTGCATCTACACAGAAAAGCTTCCACTTTGAATGCAACCTGCTGCTACCCAGGATGGCTGCTATATTTTCCTCCCCTTCTTCCCCCCTCCGCAACAGCAACCTGCCTACAACTAGCCTCCTTTTCAAATGCAAAACCATTATTGGCAGCCTTTCCGAAGTCAGTTCAAAGGGAGGAAATAATAGTGTTTTACCGGCTGCATCCTACCACTGCCTGATGTTTTATTAATGGCTCTTTCGACGTCCTGCACACACGGTTCGGGCAGGGAGCAGTTTTTTTCGTGATCCCTTATGCAGTTCAGTTCGGAGCAGATGTTAAAATAAGAGAGAACAAGAGAGGTCACTTCCATTTTAAAAAAAAACCCAAAAAACTGAAGCAGGGTTGCTATTTCACTTGCCACGCGGAGACGACTAGAAAAAGGAAAAGGTACAAAAATAACTGGGAACACTGAGCAAATTCAGCAAATTTCAGCATCAAATTTTCTCTCTTGCTCACAATACTAGAACCAGGGGACTTTCATTGAAAATGCTGGGGGGAAGAATTAGAACTAATAAAAGGAAACACTTCTTCACGCAACGGGTGATTGGTGTTTGGAATATGCTGCCACAGGAGGTGGTGATGGCCACTCACCTGGATAGATTTAAAAAGGGCTTGGACAGATTGATGGAGGAGAAGTCAATCTCCGGCTACCAATCTTGATCCTCCTTGATCTCAGATTGCAAATGCCTTAGCAGACCAGGTGCTCAGGAGCAGGAGCAGCAGAAGGCCATTGCTTTCACCTCCTGCAGGTGAGCTCCCAAAGGCACCTGGTGGGCCACTGCGAGTAGCAGAGGGCTGGACTAGGTGGACTCTGGTCTGATCCAGCAGGCCAGTTCTTATGTTCTTATGCTTGAATAGTTCCCTGGGACTGGTAGCTTTGAATCTCACCAATAGGGTCCCCAATCTCCATGGGGTGACTAGAGATCTCCTGGGATTAACACTGATCTCCAGGTGGCAGAGTTCACCTGGAGGAAATACTTGCTTTGGAAGGTGGGCCCCAAGGCATTTTACCCTATGGACGCCCCGCCCTGCCCCAAACCTCATGCTGCAAAAGATCCACTCCCCAAATTTCCAGGTGTTTCTAAACCTGGAACTGGATGCACTGCCCATAAATGTTGTGCTGGATAGCAGGGCTGCTGACTCTGGGTTGAAAAGGGGAAACACATGCACAACCTAGAGCCGTGGTGGCGAACCTTTGGCACTCCAGATGTTATGGACTACAATTCCCATCAGCCCCTCCCCCCCCCCCCCCACCCCCTCGCCCCCCCTCCCCCCCCCCTCCCTCACACCCCCCCCCCCCCCCCCCCCCCCCCCCCCCCCCCCCCCCCCCCCCCCACCCCCCCCCCCCCCCACCCCCCCCCCCCCCCACCCCCCCCCCCCCCCACCCCCCCCCCCCCCCACCCCCCCCCCCCCCCACCCCCCCCCCCCCCCACCCCCCCCCCCCCCCACCCCCCCCCCCCCCCACCCCCCCCCCCCCCCACCCCCCCCCCCCCCCACCCCCCCCCCCCCCCACCCCCCCCCCCCCCCACCCCCCCCCCCCCCCACCCCCCCCCCCCCCCACCCCCCCCCCCCCCCACCCCCCCCCCCCCCCACCCCCCCCCCCCCCCACCCCCCCCCCCCCCCACCCCCCCCCCCCCCCACCCCCCCCCCCCCCCACCCCCCCCCCCCCCCACCCCCCCCCCCCCCCACCCCCCCCCCCCCCCACCCCCCCCCCCCCCCACCCCCCCCCCCCCCCACCCCCCCCCCCCCCCACCCCCCCCCCCCCCCACCCCCCCCCCCCCCCACCCCCCCCCCCCCCCACCCCCCCCCCCCCCCACCCCCCCCCCCCCCCACCCCCCCCCCCCCCCACCCCCCCCCCCCCCCACCCCCCCCCCCCCCCACCCCCCCCCCCCCCCACCCCCCCCCCCCCCCACCCCCCCCCCCCCCCACCCCCCCCCCCCCCCACCCCCCCCCCCCCCCACCCCCCCCCCCCCCCACCCCCCCCCCCCCCCACCCCCCCCCCCCCCCACCCCCCCCCCCCCCCACCCCCCCCCCCCCCCACCCCCCCCCCCCCCCACCCCCCCCCCCCCCCACCCCCCCCCCCCCCCACCCCCCCCCCCCCCCACCCCCCCCCCCCCCCACCCCCCCCCCCCCCCACCCCCCCCCCCCCCCACCCCCCCCCCCCCCCACCCCCCCCCCCCCCCACCCCCCCCCCCCCCCACCCCCCCCCCCCCCCACCCCCCCCCCCCCCCACCCCCCCCCCCCCCCACCCCCCCCCCCCCCCACCCCCCCCCCCCCCCACCCCCCCCCCCCCCCACCCCCCCCCCCCCCCACCCCCCCCCCCCCCCACCCCCCCCCCCCCCCACCCCCCCCCCCCCCCACCCCCCCCCCCCCCCACCCCCCCCCCCCCCCACCCCCCCCCCCCCCCACCCCCCCCCCCCCCCACCCCCCCCCCCCCCCACCCCCCCCCCCCCCCACCCCCCCCCCCCCCCACCCCCCCCCCCCCCCACCCCCCCCCCCCCCCACCCCCCCCCCCCCCCACCCCCCCCCCCCCCCACCCCCCCCCCCCCCCACCCCCCCCCCCCCCCACCCCCCCCCCCCCCCACCCCCCCCCCCCCCCACCCCCCCCCCCCCCCACCCCCCCCCCCCCCCACCCCCCCCCCCCCCCACCCCCCCCCCCCCCCACCCCCCCCCCCCCCCACCCCCCCCCCCCCCCACCCCCCCCCCCCCCCACCCCCCCCCCCCCCCACCCCCCCCCCCCCCCACCCCCCCCCCCCCCCACCCCCCCCCCCCCCCACCCCCCCCCCCCCCCACCCCCCCCCCCCCCCACCCCCCCCCCCCCCCACCCCCCCCCCCCCCCACCCCCCCCCCCCCCCACCCCCCCCCCCCCCCACCCCCCCCCCCCCCCACCCCCCCCCCCCCCCACCCCCCCCCCCCCCCACCCCCCCCCCCCCCCACCCCCCCCCCCCCCCACCCCCCCCCCCCCCCACCCCCCCCCCCCCCCACCCCCCCCCCCCCCCACCCCCCCCCCCCCCCACCCCCCCCCCCCCCCACCCCCCCCCCCCCCCACCCCCCCCCCCCCCCACCCCCCCCCCCCCCCACCCCCCCCCCCCCCCACCCCCCCCCCCCCCCACCCCCCCCCCCCCCCACCCCCCCCCCCCCCCACCCCCCCCCCCCCCCACCCCCCCCCCCCCCCACCCCCCCCCCCCCCCACCCCCCCCCCCCCCCACCCCCCCCCCCCCCCACCCCCCCCCCCCCCCACCCCCCCCCCCCCCCACCCCCCCCCCCCCCCACCCCCCCCCCCCCCCACCCCCCCCCCCCCCCACCCCCCCCCCCCCCCACCCCCCCCCCCCCCCACCCCCCCCCCCCCCCACCCCCCCCCCCCCCCACCCCCCCCCCCCCCCACCCCCCCCCCCCCCCACCCCCCCCCCCCCCCACCCCCCCCCCCCCCCACCCCCCCCCCCCCCCACCCCCCCCCCCCCCCACCCCCCCCCCCCCCCACCCCCCCCCCCCCCCACCCCCCCCCCCCCCCACCCCCCCCCCCCCCCACCCCCCCCCCCCCCCACCCCCCCCCCCCCCCACCCCCCCCCCCCCCCACCCCCCCCCCCCCCCACCCCCCCCCCCCCCCACCCCCCCCCCCCCCCACCCCCCCCCCCCCCCACCCCCCCCCCCCCCCACCCCCCCCCCCCCCCACCCCCCCCCCCCCCCACCCCCCCCCCCCCCCACCCCCCCCCCCCCCCACCCCCCCCCCCCCCCACCCCCCCCCCCCCCCACCCCCCCCCCCCCCCACCCCCCCCCCCCCCCACCCCCCCCCCCCCCCACCCCCCCCCCCCCCCACCCCCCCCCCCCCCCACCCCCCCCCCCCCCCACCCCCCCCCCCCCCCACCCCCCCCCCCCCCCACCCCCCCCCCCCCCCACCCCCCCCCCCCCCCACCCCCCCCCCCCCCCACCCCCCCCCCCCCCCACCCCCCCCCCCCCCCACCCCCCCCCCCCCCCACCCCCCCCCCCCCCCACCCCCCCCCCCCCCCACCCCCCCCCCCCCCCACCCCCCCCCCCCCCCACCCCCCCCCCCCCCCACCCCCCCCCCCCCCCACCCCCCCCCCCCCCCACCCCCCCCCCCCCCCACCCCCCCCCCCCCCCACCCCCCCCCCCCCCCACCCCCCCCCCCCCCCACCCCCCCCCCCCCCCACCCCCCCCCCCCCCCACCCCCCCCCCCCCCCACCCCCCCCCCCCCCCACCCCCCCCCCCCCCCACCCCCCCCCCCCCCCACCCCCCCCCCCCCCCACCCCCCCCCCCCCCCACCCCCCCCC